>NC_052337.1:1465030-1577953 GCF_016432855.1 Salvelinus namaycush | reverse complement strand
ACCTTTTTTTTTTTCTTCCTATACTCCCTCGTCTGCCACTCCTCCTCTTCCCTCCCTCCCTCCCCTCCCCCTCCCTCCCCCTCCCTCCCCCCCCCCCCCTTTTTTTGCTCCCTCTCCTCTCTCCCCTCCTTTCCTCCCTAACCCTTTCTCGTGCGTAACGTATCCCGGTTTCGTCCCCCGTTATTTCTGTTCTTGTGTTTGTTGTATTTTTTTTTGATTTTTTATGTATGTATTCTTTCGTTTGTTTTCTCCGTTGCTTGTGTAGTCTTTTTTGTTTGATAGTTTTTTGTCACGGTTGTAGTTTTCGTTTCACTTCCTGTGTCTTGTCTATTTTCTGTCTGTTTTTGTCGTGTGTACTTTGGTCGTTTGTTTGTTTTTGTATCCAATCAGGGTTGTATTTGTTTTTTGTTCGTGTTTTGTTCGTTTCGCTTGTGTTTCTTGAGTATTCTTCTCTGCTATTCTGTCTGTCGTTGTCTCGTATTGTTTGTGTGTAGCCTGTCTGTGTTGTCTTAGTGTTTGTTTTCTATTGTCGCCTTTTGTTGTGTATTTTCGTAGTTTCGTTATGTATCGTTCCGTGTGTTTGATGAGGCCGTGGTTGTCTCGTCGTATAGTTTGCATTGTTATTCTGTTACTATGTATGGGGAGTTTCGCGTCGCCCACTTCTTATTTTTTTCCTCCGTGTTCTTGTTGTTGTTTGCTTGCTTTGGTATTTGGTATTTGTTCCTGTTATTCGTTTCGTGTAGTGTCGTTCGATTTTTTTTGTGATTCGTCCTGGATGATGTTTTATCGGTATGTATGTTATTGTCTTGTACCCCTTGTTGTTTGTTTTGCCTAGTTTGTTTGGTGTATTGATGTCAGGTTGTATTTGCTACCGCTGTTGTGTTTTCGGTTGTGTTGGTATTGTCTGTCCCCCGTTGTTTGTAGGTCGTATTGTATTTGTATTCTGTTGGTTTGTATCCGTCCTTGTCTTTGGTTCGTTAGTTCTTTTTTATTCATCTGTTGTTCGTTGTCCGTTGTGTTTGGCTTTTGTTCGCTGTGTTGTCTTCACGCGTTTTTTTTGTTTTGTTTGTATTTTTTTTGCTGCGTGTTTTTTTGGTTTTCGTGTCTGTTGTATTTTTCCTGTCCCGTTTTTTGTTTGGGGGAGTCCGTTTTTTGTCCAGTTCTGCGTCGGTATCCTGTTTTTTCGTTTCGTAATTGTATCCTGCGTATTTGGTTGTTTTTTTCGGGTTGTTGTATTGTATCTTATTGTACTGTATCATATTGTATCATATTGTGTTGTATTATATCGTATTGTATCATATTGTATCATATTGTATCATATTGTATCATATTGTATTGTATTATATCGTATTGTATCATATTGTATTTTATCGTATTGTATTATATCGTATTGTATCATATTGTATCATATTGTATCATATTGTATTGTATTATATCGTATTGTATCATATTGTATTTTATCGTATTGTATTATATCGTATTGTATCATATTGTATCATATTGTATTGTATCATATCGTATTGTATCATATTGTATTTTATCGTATTGTATTATATCGTATTGTATTGTATCTTATTATATCGCATTGTATCATATTGTATTATATTGTATTTTATCATATCGTATTGTATGGTATCATGTCATATTGCATTGTATCTTATATCATATTGTATCATATTGTATTATATCGTATTGTATTGTATCTTATTATATCGTATTGTATCACATTGTATTATATCATATTGTATTGTATCTTATATGATATTGTATCATATTGTATTGTATCATATTGTATTGTATCATATCGTATCATATCGTATCATATTGTATCATATTGTATCATATTGTATTGTATCATATTGTATCATATCGTATCATATTGTATCATATTGTATTATATCATATTGTATTATATTGTGATTTGGAATTCCCATCGTTAGAGACTCTCCTGACCATGATATATGAGACAACATACACATGGCCACATTCATATAAAGTGGCATTGTCTTAGCACCTGTAACTCATCATGGATGATTTTAAAGTTACTTTTGATTTGTTTCATCCACTAACGTTTAATGAATGGGGCCAACAGGAGGAGGATATTATGTCTTGTGTTAACATTATAGACACGGACCAGCAACCTGAGTCTAGTGTTAACATTATAGACATGGACCAGCAACCTGAGTCTAGTGTTAACATTATAGGAACGGACCAGCAAACTGAGTCTAGTGTTAACATTATAGACACGGACCAGCAACCTGAGTCTAGTGTAACATTATAGACACGGACCAGCACACTGAGTCTAGTGTTAACATTTAAACACGGACCAGCAACCTGAGTCTAGTGTAACATTATAGACACGGACCAGCAACCTGAGTCTAGTGTTAACATTATAGACACGGACCAGCAACCTGAGTTAGTGTTAAACATTATAGACACGGACCAGCAACCTGAGTCTAGTGTTAACATTATAGACATGGACCAGCAAACTGAGTCTAGTGTTAACATTATAGATGGACCAGCAACCTGAGTCTAGTGTTAACATTATAGACATGGACCAGCAACCTGAGTCTAGTGTTAACATTATAGACACGGACCAGCAACCTGAGTCTAGTGTTAACATTATAGACACGGACCAGCAACCTGAGCCTAGTGTTAACATTATAGACACGGACCAGCAACCTGAGTCTAGTGTTAAAAGTATAGACACGGACCAGCAAACTGAGTCTAGTGTTAACATTAAAGACACGTACAGCAACCTGAGTCTAGTGTTAACAGTATAGACACGGACCAGCAACTGAGTCTAGTGTTAACAGTATAGACACGGACCAGCAACCTGATAGTGTTAACATTATAGACACGTACCAGCAACCTGAGTCTAGTGTTAACATTATAGACACGGACAGCAACCTGAGTCTAGTGTTTAACAGTATAGACACGGACCAGCAACCTGAGTCTAGTGTAACATAGAAGAACGTACAGCAACCTGAGTCTAGTGTTACAGTATAGACACGGACCAGCAACCTGAGTCTAGTGTTAACAGTATAGACACGGACCAGCAACCTGAGTCTAGTGTTAACATTATAGACACAGTACCAGCAAACTGAGTCTAGTGTTAACATTATAGACACGGACCAGCAACTGAGTCTAGTGTTAACATTATAGATATGGACCAGCAACCTGAGTCTAGTGTTAACATTATAGACACGGACAGCAACCTGAGTCTAGTGTTAACATTATAGACAAGGACCAGCAACCTGAGTCTAGTGTTAACATTATAGACACGGACCAGCAACCTGAGTCTAGTGTAACATTATAGACACGGACCAGCAACCTGAGTCTAGTGTTAACATTATAGACACGGACCAGCAACCTGAGTCTAGTGTTAACATTATAGACATGGACCAGCAACCTGAGTTAGTGTTAACATTATAACACGGACCAGCAACCTGAGTCTAGTGTTAACATTATAGACACGGACAGCAACCTGAGTCTAGTGTTAACAATTATAGATATGGACCAGCAACCTGAGTCTAGTGTTAACATTATAGACATGGACCAGCAACCTGAGTCTAGTGTTAACATTATAGACACGGACCAGCAACCTGAGTCTAGTGTTAACATTATAGACACGGACCAGCAACCTGAGTCTAGTGTTAACATTATAGACACGGACACAGCAACCTGAGTCTAGTGTTAACATTATAGACATGGACCAGCAACCTGAGTCTAGTGTTAACATTATAGACAGGACCAGCAAACTGAGTCTAGTGTTAACATTATAGATATAGGACCAGCAACCTGAGTCCAGTGTTAACATTATAGACACGGACAGCAACCTGAGTCTAGTGTTAACATTATAGACATAGGACCAGCAAACTGAGTCTAGTGTTAACATTATGACACGGACCAGCAACCTGAGTCTAGTTAACATTATAGACCGACCAGCACTGAGCTAATGTTAACATTATAGACATGGACCAGCAACCGAGCTAGTGTAACATTATGACACGGACCAGCAACCTGAGTCTAGTGTTAACAGTATAGATATGACCAGCAACCTGAGTCTAGTGTAACATTTATGACACGTGACCAGCACCTGAGTCTAGTGTTAACATTATAGACACGGACCAGCAACCTGAGTTCTAGTGTTAACATTATAGATGGACCAGCAACCTGAGTCTAGTGTTAACATTATAGATGGACCAGCAACCTGAGTCTAGTGTTAACATTATAGACACGTGACCAGCAACCTGAGTCCTAGTGTTAACATTATAGACACGAGACCAGCAACCTGAGTCTAGTGTTAACATTATAGACACGGACCAGCAACCTGAGTCTAGTGTTAACATTATAGACATCGGACCAGCAACCTGAGTCTAGTGTTAACATTATAGACACGGACCAGCAACCTGAGTCTAGTGTTAACATTATAGACACATGGACCAGCAACTGAGTCTAGTGTTAACATTATAGACACGGACCAGCAACCTGAGTCTAGTGTTAACATTATAGACACGGACCAGCAACCTGAGTCTAGTGTTAACATTATAGACACGGACCAGCAACCTGAGTCTAGTGTAACATTATAGACACGGACAGCAACTGAGTCTAGTGTTAACATTATAGACACGGACCAGCAACCTGAGTCTAGTGTTAACATTATAGATATGGACCAGCAACCTGAGTCTAGTGTTAACATTATAGACATGGACCAGCAACCTGAGTCTAGTGTTAACATTATAGATGGACCAGCAACCTGAGTCTAGTGTTAACATTATAGACACGGACCAGCAACCTGAGTCTAGTGTTAACATTATAGACACGGACCAGCAACCTGAGTCTAGTGTTAACATTATAGACACGGACCAGCAACCTGAGTCTAGTGTTAACATTATAGACACGGACCAGCAACCTGAGTCTAGTGTTAACATTATAGACATGGACCAGCAACCTGAACCATCTGACAAAAATTTGCAATTCAGTGTGTATCATAAATAAATAGCTGTCGATGCTGTGATCATCTGACAAAATGTGTCCTTGTGGTTTCTATTCTGATCTGCTGTATCCATGTCTTTGCTACAATGTTTCAGGCCTGTTTTCAGATCCATGGAAACCAAGGTTCTGGAACTATCAACCAGCGCTTGGGTAGTTTTGCTTTACACGGTAGTCAATGCGAATAGAACTAACGACCAGAGAACGCCTAAAATGTCACTTGACAACCAGTGTCAGTGAGGTGTAGTATTAAGTTTTGTTGAAAAAAAAAATGGATGGTTTGGGAAAGAATACTGCTTTTTAATGCTGGTAACCCGTTGTATAAAAGCAGTCCATGTGTTATGACGTTTGTTTCATGGCTGCGGTGGTCTACTTGGCTTCACCTCGACAACGTCACAGACATGAGACTAATCCCATAACACGTGGCCTCTCATGTATTATTGCTTAAGTATCTTATCCTATTGTATCCTATTGTATCGTATCCTATTGTATCCTATTGTATCCTATTGTATCGTATCCTATTGTATTGCATCCTATTGTATCCTATTGTATCGTATCCTATTGTATCCTATTGTATCGTATCCTATTGTATTGCATCCTATTGTATCCTATTGTATCTTATCCTATTGTATCCTATTGTATCGTATCCTATTGTATCCTATTGTATCTTATCCTATTGTATCCTATTGTATCGTATCCTATTGTATCCTATTGTCTCGTATCCTATTGTATTGCATCCTATTGTATCCTATTGTATCGTATCCTATTGTATCCTATTGTATTGCATCCTATTGTATCGTATCCTATTGTATCCTATTGTATTGTATCGTATCCTATTGTAAACAGATTCCCTTCGGGGCAATAAAGGTTTTAAATCAATCAATTCGAATTATATTGTATTGTATCGTATTGTATCCTATTGGATTGAATTGTATCGTATTGTATCCTATTGGATTTAATTGTATCATATCATATTGGATTTAATTGTATCCTATTGGATTGTATTGTATCCTATTGGATTTTATTGTATCGTATTGTATTGTATCAGATTCTAATGTCTTGTATCGTATCACTTTGTATTGTATCATATTGTATTTTATTTTATTGTATAGGATTCTAATGTTTTGTATTGTATCGTATCATATTGTATTCTATTGGATTGCATTGTATCAGATTGTATCAGATTCTAATGTAATGTATTGTATTGTATCATATTGTATCGTATCATATTGTATCGTATCATATTGTATTGTATCAGATTGTATCAGATTCTAATGTAATGTATTGTATTGTATCATATTGTATCGTATCATATTGTATTGTATCATATTGTATTGTATCAGATTGTATCAGATTCTAATGTAATGTCTTGTATCGTATCATAATGTATTGTATCATATTGTATTCTATTGCATTGTATTGTATCAGATTCTAATGTATGGTATGGTACTGTATGATATTTGGTTGGTCAATGGCTGGACTGCCAGTTCTAGATGTACTTGTCCCTGTGTCTCCAGCTTGTCCTCCAGGGTTCTACGGGGCTGGCTGCAGGCTGACGTGTGAGTGTGGTGACAAGGGAAAGTGTGACCGTTTCCGTGGCTGTGTGTGTAAGGGACGACACGGTGCTCGCTGTGAAAGAGAAGGTAACAGATTTTAAAGGTTTTAAAAACGTTATAAGTTCAAGCTGATTGATTGATGGATTGTTGTTGACGATGTTGTTGTTGACGATGTTGTTTATAGACAGGGCACCCGTTGTGGTCAGTAACCTGATCGATACAGAGTTGAACGCTGGGACTCACCGCATCGTCAACTGTAGCGCCACGGGCCAACCAGCACCATTACATGGAGAGATCATCTTACTCAAACCAGACACAACCAGAATATATGTAAGTGGTAGCCTGGTCTCAGATCAGTTAGTGCTGTCTTGTCAACTGCTATGGTCATTGTCACTCCCAGGCTATGTAAGTGGTAGCCTGGTCTCAGATCAGTTAGTGCTGTCTTGTCAACTGCTATGGTCATTGTCACTCCCAGGCTATGTAAGTGGTAGCCTGGTCTCAGATCAGTTAGTGCTGTCTTGTCAACTCCTACCGTCATTGTCACTCCCAGGCTATGTAAGTGGTAGCCTGGTCTCAGATCAGTTAGTGCTGTCTTGTCAACTCCTACGGTCATTGTCACTCCCAGGATATGTAAGTGGTAGCCTGGTCTCAGATCAGTTAGTGCTGTCTTGTCAACTCCTACGGTCATTGTCACTCCCAGGCTATGTAAGTGTTGTCTGGTCCCAGATCAGTTAGTGCTGTCTTGTCAACTCTTATGGTCATTGTCACTCCCAGGCTATGTAAGTGGTAGCCTGGTCTCAGATCAGTTAGTGCTGTCTTGTCAACTCCTACGGTCGTTATCACTCCCAGGCTATGTAAGTGGTAGCCTGGTCTCAGATCAGTTAGTGCTGTCTTGTCAACTCCTACGGTCATTGTCACTCCCAGGCTATGTAAGTGGTAGCCTGGTCCCAGATCAGTTAGTGCTGTCTTGTCAACTCCTACGGTCATTGTCACTCCCAGGCTATGTAAGTGGTAGCCTGGTCCCAGATCAGTTAGTGCTGTCTTGTCAACTCCTACGGTCATTGTCACTCCCAGGCTATGTAAATGGTAGCCTGGTCCCAGATCAGTTAGTGCTGTCTTGTCAACTCCTACGGTCATTGTCACTCTCATTGTCACGCTATGTAAGTGGTAGTCTGGTCTCAGATCAGTTAGTGCTGTCTTGTCAACTCCTACGGTCATTGTCACTTCCAGGCTATGTAAGTGGTAGTCTGGTCTCAGATCAGTTAGTTATTTGAGTTGTATAGATGTCTATCCTTAAGTAGATGGAAGTGAATTTGATGATGAAAAATCCTTAGCATTAGATATGATTAGCATACACACTCACGGTCACCATTGAGTTAGCAATCACTGCATTAGCCATATCTTCTACTCAAATGGTTAAATGTATAATTTCCCTAGGCATTTGACACTGATACGGTGGATGACCAGACCACGTCTACCTTTAGGGTGGATAAGATCACGGAGCGAGATACTGGCCGTTGGATCTGCCAGGTGAAAACTACAGCAGGGCAGGCGGAGAGAGAGTTCACAGTTATTGTCCAAGGTAAGAGGCAAAATCAAATTTCCCAAACCCAGATTATTCCTAGTTTTAGACTATAGTACTTTCAATGGATAATCTCCATTGAGAATGATTTTTAGCCTGGGACTAGGAAACTACCTCTCCTCTGATACTTTCCCCCCCATAGCTATTTTGTGAATGTGAATTGGGTCAGTTGTTTCCTCTCTTCCTCTCTCTCAGTCCCTCCAAAGCCCCAGAACCCTCCCATGTTGAACGGCAGTGGTCCACATCACCTGGTTGTGTTGGTCAATAAGGAGCCGTATACAGGAGATGGACCAGTGACCTCTGTCAAGGTCATCTACAAGCAGGTCAATACCTCTGTATGGAAGACCATTGAAGGTACTGTACACCACAGACATGAACTCTTACCTGTACTGTACACCACAGACATGGACTCTTACCTGTACTGTACACCAGACATGAACTCTTACCTGTTCTGTACACCACAGACATGAACTCTTACCTGCTGTTACCCAGGTCTATCCTACATTTCTTATTCTACACATCAAGCCAAAGTCTGGGCCTGTAAACCCTGGGCCTGTAAAGCCTGGGCCTGTAAAGGCTGGGCCTGTAAAGCCTGGGCCTGTAAAACTTGGGCCTGTAAAACTTGGGCCTGTAAACCCTGGGCCTGTAAAGCCTGGGCCTGTAAAGCCTGGGCCTGTAAAGGCTGGGCCTGTAAAGCCTGGGCCTGTAAAGGCTGGGCCTGTAAAGGCTGGGCCTGTAAAGCCTGGGCCTGTAAAACTTGGGCCTGTAAAACTTGGGCCTGTAAACCCTGGGCCTGTAAAGCCTGGGCCTGTAAAGCCTGGGCCTGTAAAGGCTGGGCCTGTAAAGCCTGGGCCTGTAAAGGCTGGGCCTGTAAACCCTGGGCCTGTAAAGGCTGGGCCTGTAAACCCTGGGCCTGTAAACCCTGGGCCTGTAAAGCCTGGGCGGTTTTATGGTCGGGGGGGGGGGGGCTGAAGCACCCCTCTTGAATATGGACCCTGGTCTCAAAGGGCATATAATGATGTGTTAAATGATATCACATTCCTGTGAGCTTCAGTAAATGTTTCCTGAAACTTCATCCCACTAGTTGTTATCACAACTGAACAATGAGAATGATATCATTTCTCTGAGAGATGCTATTGTGTTACTGCTTCCAGAAGCTTCTCTTCCTGTGTTCTTCCAAGTATTACTTTCTTTGTACGTTTAGAAACTTTTGTCAAATTCATCATATGGAGTCATTGATGCATGTGAGTGATGAGCTCTCTCTGTCTCTCCCTCCCTCTTTCCCCTGTCTCTCTCTCCCTGCCTCCCTCTCTCCTCCTCTCCCTCTCTCCCCATGTCTCTCTCTCTCTCTCTCTCTCTCTCTCTCTCTGTCTCTCTCTCTCCCTCTCTCTCTCTCTCTCTCCTTCCCCCTGTCTCTCTCTCTCCCTCTCTCTTTCCCCTGTCTCTCTCTCCCTGCCTCCCTCTCTCCTCCTCTTTGTCTCTCTCTCCCTCTCTCCCCCTGCCTCCCTCTCTCCCCCTGTCTCTCTCTCTCCCCCTGTCTCTCTCTCTCTCCTTCCCTCTGTCTCTCTCTCTCTCTCTCTCTCAGTGGTTGGCCCAGTGGTGAAGCTAGAGAACCTGTCTCCGATGACCCAGTATACCACCTTCGTCCAGCTGAGTCGCCATGGCGCCGGAGGGGCGGGGTTTCCCGGGCCAGAGGCCAGCTTCTCCACACAGATGCTTGGTAAGAACCAGAAGAACTGTAGAACTAGAATGGCTTGGTAAGAACCAGAAGAACTGTAGAACTAGAATGGCTTGGTGAGAACCAGAAGAACTGTAGAACTAGAATGGCTTGGTAAGAACCAGAAGAACTGTAGAACTAGAATGGCTTGGTGAGAACCAGAAGAACTGTAGAACTAGAATGGCTTGGTAAGAACCAGAAGAACTGTAGAACTAGAATGGCTTGGTGAGAACCAGAAGAACTGTAGAACTAGAATGGCTTGGTAAGAACCAGAAGAACTGTAGAACTAGAATGGCTTGGTGAGAACCAGAAGAACTGTAGAACTAGAATGGCTTGGTAAGAACCAGAAGAACTGTAGAACTAGAATGGCTTGGTAAGAACCAGAAGAACTGTAGAACTAGAATGGCTAGGTTAGAACCAGAAGAACTGTAGAACTAGAATGGCTAGGTTAGAACCAGAAGAACTGTAGAACTAGAATGGCTTGGTCAGAACCAGAAGAACTGTAGAACTAGAATGGCTTGGTTAGAACCAGAAGAACTGTAGAACTAGAATGGCTAGGTTAGAACCAGAAGAACTGTAGAACTAGAATGGCTTGGTGAGAACCAGAAGAACTGTAGAACTAGAATGGCTAGGTTAGAACCAGAAGAACTGTAGAACTAGAATGGCTTGGTTAGAACCAGAAGAACTGTAGAACTAGAATGGCTAGGTTAGAACCAGAAGAACACCCTAGGAGACACCCTCGTAACCACCCTAAGAGACACCCTAGGAATCACCATAGTAACCACCCTAGGAGACACCCTAGTAACTACCCTAGGAGACACCCTAGGAATCACCATAGTAACCACCCTAGGAGACACCCTAGTAACCACCCTAGGAGACACCCTAGTAACCACCCTAGGAGACACCCTAGTAACCACCCTAGGAGACACCCTAGTAACCACCCTAGGAGACACCCTAGTAACCACCCTAGGAGACACCCTAGTAACCACCCTAGGAGACACCCTAGTAACCACCCTAGGAGACACCCTAGGAATCACCATAGTAACCACCCTAGGAGACACCCTAGTAACTACCCTAGGAATCACCCTAGTAACCACCTCAGTAATCCACATCAGTAACTCACCTCACCTCAGTAACCCAGATGCTGTCTGAACCATCCCATTCTCTGTCAAATCAGACCTCAGGTGGACATTAGCTATGGAATGTCCTCTGATCTGGACATTACTAATGACACACGTTGGCCTTACAGAAACCTGATTTACTGCCTCTGAGTTGCAGTGCATTCGGAAAGTATTCAGACCCCTTCACTTTTTCCACATTTTGTTACATTACAGCCTTACTCTAAAATTGATTAAATAAAACAATTTCCTCATCAATCTACACACAAAGCGAAAACATATTCAAAATAAAAGACAGAAAAACCTTATTTACATAAGTATTCAGACACTTTGCTATGAGACTCGAAATTGAGCTCAGGTGCATCCTGTTTCCACTGATCATCCTTGAGATGTTTCTACAACTTGATTGGCGTCCACCTGCGGTAAATTCAATTGATATGACATGATTTGGAAAGGGACACACCTGTCTATATAAGGTCCCACAGTTGACAGTGTATGTCAGAGCAAAAACCAAGCCATAAGGTCGAGGGAATTGTCCGTAGAGCTCCAAGACAGGATTATATCGAGGCACAGATCTGGGGAAGGATACCAAAACATTTCTGCAGCATTGAAGGTCCCCAAGAACCCGGTGGTCACTCTGACAGAGCTCTAGAGTTACTCTGTGGAGATGGGAGAAACTTCCAGAAGGACAACCATCTCAGCAGCACTCCACCAATCAGGCCTTTATAGAAGAGTGGCCAGACGGAAACCACTCTTTAGTAAAAGGCACGGCAGCCTGCTTGGAGTTTGCCAAAAGGCACCTAATGGACTCTCGGACCATGAGAAACAGGAGTATCTGGTCTGATGAAACCAAGATTAATCTCTTTGGCCTGAGCGCCAAGCGTCACATCTGGAGGAAACCTGGCACCATCCCTACGGTGAAGCATGGTGGTGGCAGCATCATGCTGTGGGGATGTTTTTCAGCGGCAGGGACTGGGAGACTAGTCAGGATCGAGGGAAAGATGAACGGAGCAAAGTACAGAGAGATCCTTGATGAAAACCTGCTCCAGAGCGCTCAGGACCTCAGACTGGGGCGAAGGTTCACCTTCCAACAGGACAACGACCCTAAGCACACAGCCAAGACAATGCAGGAGTGACTTCAGGACAGGTCTCTGAATGTCCTTGAGTGGCCCAGCCAGAGCTCGGACTTGAACCCGATCGAACATCTCTGGAGAGACCTGAAAATAGCTGTGCAGCGACGCTCCCCATCCAACCTGACAGAGCTTGAGAGGATCTACAGAGAAGAATGTGAGAAACTCCCCAAATACAGGTGTGCCAAGCTTGTAGCGTCATACCCAAGAAGACTTGAGGCTGTAATCACTGCCAAAGGTGCTTCAACAAAGTACTGAGTAAAGGGTCTGAATACTTATGTAAATGTGATATTTCTGTTCTTTCAAATAAAATCAAATGTTATTTGTCACATGCCCCGAATACAACAGGTGTAGGTAGACCTCACAGTGAAATGCTTACTTACGAGCCCTTAACCAATAATGCAGTTTCAAAAAATAAGGATAAGAATAAGAAATAAAAGTAACAAGTAATTAAAGAGCAGCAGTAAAATAACAATAGTGAGCCTATATACAGGGTGTTACGGTACAGAGTCAATGTGGAGGCTATATACAGGGTATTACGGTACAGAGTCAATGTGGAGGCTATATACAGGGGGTACCAGCACAGAGTCAATGTGGAGGCTATATACAGGGTGTTACGGTACAGAGTCAATGTGGAGGCTATATATAGGGGGTACCGGTACAGAGTCAATGTGGAGGCTATATACAGGGGGCACCGGTTAGTTGAGGTTATATGTACATGTGGGTAGAGATATTAAAGTGACTATGCATAGATGATAACAACAGAGAGTAGCAGCGGTGTAAAAGAGGGGGAGGGGGGGGGGGAAATGCAAATACTTATGTAATCGTGGTATTTCTGTTTTACATTTTATATAAATTTGCCAAAAATACAAACCTGTTTTTGCTTTGTCATTTATGAAGAAACAAATATTTAATCCATTTTAGAATAAGGCTGTAACGTAACAAAATGTGTAAAAAGTCAAGGGGTGTGAATACTTCCAGAATGAACTGTAAATAGTTAACCCCAGAGAAGAACAGGGTTACCCAAGACATTTCACTACCAAATCAACTGACCTCTGGCAGGATCCCAGTCTATCTCAATGATCGGCTATGAAAAGACAACTGACATTTACTCCTGAGGTGCTGACTTGCTGCACCCTCGACAATTACTGTGATTATTATTATTTGACCCTGCTGGTCATCTATGAATGTTTGAACATCTTGGCCATGTTCTGTTATAATCTCCACCCGGCACAGTCAGAAGAGGACTGGCCACTCTCATAGCCTGGTTCCTCTCTAGGTTTCTTCCTAGGTTCTGGCCTTTCTAGGGAGTTTTTCCTAGCCACCGTGCTTCTACACCTGCATTGCTTGCTGTTTGGGGTTTTAGGCTGGGTTTCTGTACAGCACTTTGTGACATAAGCTGATGTAAGAAGGGCTTTATAAATACATTTGATGTGATTTGATATCCCTGACCTCAAGAATCTTTTTCTCCCTTTCTCTCTCTCTCTCCCCATCTTTCTCTCTCTCTCCCCTAACCCTCCCGCTCCTCCAGATCACCCACTTCCCTCGGGGGTGAGGCTTGTCCCTGTATCCCAGACATCCCTGGGCCTGTCCTGGGACCGTGTCATTGGGCCTGGGTCTCCCAAGGAAGACTGGACCTTCCAGGTAAGAGGTCTCAGTTGGGTAAGCTCTAGAAACACCAGGGTTGTGGGTTCTATTTCTGGCTCGGGTCTCAAACACAAAAACATTTGACTAAGTAGCCTTGTCCGATCCAGAACGGCCCGTAGGGCAAGAGTCTATCTCCTGTTTCTGTAGAGTGAACCAGAACGGCCCGTAGGGCAGGAGTTTATCTCCTGTTTCTGTAGTGAGATAGCCTGGACAGGATGCTAGTCTATCTCCTGTTTCTGTAGCGTGAGGCAGCTTTATGTACCAGTACACCCCCTGGACAGGACACTAGTCTATCTCCTGTTTCTATAGCGTGAGGCAGCTTTATGTACCAGTACACCCCCTGGACAGGACACTAGTCTATCTCCTGTTTCTATAGTGAGACAGCTTTATGTACCAGTACACCCCCTGGACAGGACACTAGTCTATCTCCTGTTTCTATAGCGTGAGGCAGCTTTATGTACCAGTACACCCCCTGGACAGGACGCTAGTCTATCTCCTGTTTCTATAGCGTGAGGCAGCTTTATGTACCAGTACACCCCCTGGACAGGACACTAGTCTATCTCCTGTTTCTGTAGCGTGAGGCAGCTTTATGTACCAGTACACCCCCTGGACAGGACACTAGTCTATCTCCTGTTTCTGTAGTGAGACAGCTTTATGTACCAGTACACCCCCTGGACAGGACGCTAGTCTATCTCCTGTTTCTATAGCGTGAGGCAGCTTTATGTACCAGTACACCCCCTGGACAGGACACTAGTCTATCTCCTGTTTCTATAGCGTGAGGCAGCTTTATGTACCAGTACACCCCCTGGACAGGACACTAGTCTATCTCCTGTTTCTGTAGTGAGACAGCTTTATGTACCAGTACACCCCCTGGACAGGACACTAGTCTATCTCCTGTTTCTGTAGCGTGAGGCAGCTTGATGTACCAGTACACCCCCTGGACAGGACACTAGTCTATCTCCTGTTTCTGTAGCGTGAGGCAGCTTTATGTACCAGTACACCCCCTGGACAGGACGCTAGTCTATCTCCTGTTTCTATAGCGTGAGGCAGCTTTATGTACCAGTACACCCCCTGGACAGGACGCTAGTCTATCTCCTGTTTCTATAGCGTGAGGCAGCTTGATGTACCAGTACACCCCCTGGACAGGACACTAGTCTATCTCCTGTTTCTGTAGTGAGACAGCTTGATGTACAGGACACCCCCTGGACAGGACACTAGTCTATCTCCTGTTTCTGTAGCTTGAGGCAGACAGCTTTATGTACCAGTACACCCCCTGGACAGGACGCTAGTCTATATCCTGTTTATGTAGCGTGAGGCAGCTTTATGTACCAGTACACCCCCTGGACAGGACACTAGTCTATCTCCTGTTTCTGTAGCTTGAGGCAGACAGCTTTATGTACCAGTACACCCCCTGGACAGGACGCTAGTCTATCACAGGGCTTCAGATAAACATGACGTATTATTCCATTCTCAGGTGGAATGTGTTCCGAGCTCTGACCCTGGGAATGTGAAGATTTACCAGCTCCCCTCCAACTTGACAGGCATCCAGCTGACAGGTGAGGAGGACTGAACGGACATAGTGTTCTCTAATATTGTCATGAATATACATCATGTTTTTAGGACATGTACTATATCCTCTCTGGTGTCTATACTATACTATATCATCTCTGGTGTCTATACTATACTATATCCTCTCTGGTGTCTATACTATATCCTCTCTGGTGTCTATACTCTATCCTCTCTGGTGTCTATCCTATATCCTCTCTGGTGTCTATACTATATCCTCTCTGGTGTCTATCCTATATCCTCTCTGGTGTCTATACTATATCCTCTCTGGTGTCTATACTATATCCTCTCTGGTGTCTATACTATATCCTCTCTGGTGTCTATACTATATCCTCTCTGGTGTCTATACTATACTATATCCTCTCTGGTGTGTATACTCTATCCTCTCTGGTGTCTATCCTATATCCTCTCTGGTGTGTATACTATATCCTCTCTGGTGTCTATCCTATATCCTCTCTGGTGTCTATACTATATCCTCTCTGGTGTCTATACTATATCATCTCTGGTGTCTATACTATACTATATCATCTCTGGTGTCTATACTATACTATATCCTCTCTGGTGTCTATACTATATCCTCTCTGGTGTCTATACTATATCCTCTCTGGTGTCTATACTATATCCTCTCTGGTGTCTATACTATATCCTCTCTGGTGTCTATACTATGTCCTCTCTGGTGTCTATACTCTATCCTCTCTGGTGTCTATACTATATCCTCTCTGTTGTTTTCTGACAGAGCTGAAGCCCAGACACAAGTATGAGGTCAGGGTGAGGATGATGACGGTGTCAGTGGGACAACACAGCCAGCCTGTCTCTGCATGGACACTCAGCAACGGTAAGACCTGGGAGGGCAGTAGCTGGGGAACACTTAAGTCTGTTCTCTCATACTATATATATATGTACAAAAGTATGTGGACACCCCTTCAAATTAGTGGATTTGGCTATTTCAGCCACCCCTGTTGCTGACAGGTGTATAAAATCGAGCACACAGCCATGCAATCTCTATAGACTAACATTGGCTGTAGAATGGCCCGGACTGAAGAGCTCAGTGACTTTCAACGTGGCACCGTCATAGGATGCCACCTTTCCAACAAGTCAGTGTGTCAAATGTCTGCCCTGCTAGAGCTGCCCGGGTCAACTGTATGTGCTGTTATTGTGAAGTGGAAACATCTAGGAGCAACAACGGTTCAGTCACGAAGTGGTAGGCCACACAAGCTCACAGAACGGGACTGCCGAGTGTTGAAGCGCATAAAAATGGTCTGTCCTCGGTTGCAACACTCACTACCGAGTTCCAAACTGCCTCTGGAAGCAACGTCAGCACAATAACTGTTCTTCTGGAGCTTTATGAAATGGGTTTCCATGGCCGACCAGCCTCTTACAAGCCTAAGATCACCATGTGCGTCGGCTGGAGTGGTGTTAAGCTCTGGACTCTGGAGCAGTGGAAACGTGTTCTCTGGAGTGATGAATCACGCTTCCCCATCTGGCAGTCTGATGGACGAATCTGGGTTTGGCGGATGCCAGGAGAACGTTACCTGCCCGAATGCTTAGTGCCAACTGTAAAGTTTGGTGGAGGAGGAATAATGGTCTGGGGCTGTTTTTCATGGTTCGGGGCCCTTAGTTCCAGTGAAGGGAAATCTTAACGCTACAGCATACAATGACATTCTAGACGATTCTTTGTGGCAACAGTTTGGGGAAGGCCCTTTCCTGTTTCAGCATGACAATGCCCCCTGTGCACAAAGCGAGGTCCATACAGAAATGGTTTGTCGAGATTGGTGTGGAAGAACTTGACTGGTCTGCACAGAGCCCGGACCTCAACCTCACCGAACACCTTTGGGATGAATTGGAACGCCGACTGCGAGCCAGGCCTTATCGCCCAACATCAGTGCCGGACCTCCCTAATGCTCGTGGCTGAATGGAAGCAAGTCCCCGCAGCAATGTTCCAACATCTAGTGGAAAGCCTTCCCAGAAGAGTGGAGGCTGTTATAACAGCAATGTTCCAACATCTAGTGGAAAGCCTTCCCAGAAGAGTGGAGGCTGTTATAAGACTAAAGGGAGGACCAAGTCCATATTAATGGCCGTGATTTTGGAATGAGACGTTGGACGAGCAGGTGTCCACATACTTTTGTTCATGTAGTTTATATCGAGGTGGAGTTGAGTTTTTATAACTGGTCGCACGATTTGCTAGCAGCAACATTGAGTTACCATCAGTCGATATTTGTAAAAATTCTGAAACTGCTTACCTGTACCTATGTTTGCCCTGTACAACAGCGGTCGAATGCGCAGTGATAAAATGTATACTTTCAAAAAGAAACTTTCATTGAAAACAACCACCAACCTTTTCCTCATTTGTGTTGCTCGTACATGGTACTACGTACACTGCGATTCACTTGGCGCATGCATTTGTGATGAGTTGAGCAACACAAATGAGGAAAAAGTCAGTGGTTGTGTAGACATCCTCTCTGGTGTCTATACTATATCCTCTCTGGTGTCTATACTATATCCTCTCTGGTGTCTATACTATATCTGTCACGTTCCTGACCTGTTTTCTGTTAGTTTTTGTATGTGTTAGTTGGTCAGGACGTGAGTTTGGGTGGGCAGTCTATGTTTTCTGTTTCTATGTTGGTTTAAGGGTGACCTGATATGGCTCTCAATTAGAGGCAGGTGGTTTTCATTTCCTCTGATTGAGAGTCATATTAAGGTAGGTGTTTTCACACTGTTTGTTGTGGGTGGTTGTCTCCTGTGTCTGTGTAAGTGTATGTTGCGCCACACGGGACTGTTTTCGGTTTTGTTTGTTCGTTCGTTTTATGTAGTCAGTTTGCCTGTTCATGCGTTCTTCGTGTTTAATGTAAGTTCGTCGTCCAGGTCTGTCTACGTCGTTTATTGTTTTGTAGTTTATTAAAGTGTTGTCGTGTTTTCCGTTTTGTAAATAAATATTATGTCGAATCGCAAAGCTGCATTTTGGTTCAATCCCTGCTCCTCCTCTTTGGATGAAGAGGAGGAGGAAAGCCGTTACAATATCCTCTCTGGTGTCTATACTATATCCTCTCTGGTGTCTATACTATATCCTCTCTGGTGTCTATACTATATCCTCTTTGGTGTCTATACTATATCCTCTCTGGTGTCTATACTATATCCTCTCTGGTGTCTATACTATATCCTCTTTGGTGTCTATACTATATCCTCTCTGGTGTCTATACTATATCCTCTCTGGTGTCTATACTATATCCTCTCTGGTGTCTATACTATATCCTCTCTGGTGACTATACTATATCCTCTCTGGTGTCTATACTATATCCTCTCTGGTGTCTATACTATATCATCTCTGGTGTCTATACTATATCCCCTCTGGTGTCTATACTATATCCTCTCTGGTGTCTATACTATATCCTCTCTGGTGTCTATACTATATCCTCTCTGGTGTCTATACTATATCCTCTTTGGTGTCTATACTATATCCTCTCTGGTGTCTATACTATATCCTCTCTGGTGTCTATACTATACTATATCCTCTCTGGTGTGTATACTATATCCTCTCTGGTGTCTATACTATCTTCTATGGTGTATATACTATAGTATATCCTCTCTGGTGTCTATCCTATATCCTCCCTGGTGTCTATTCTATCCTATCTCCTCTCTGGTGTCTATCATATCTCCTCTCTGGTGTCTATACTATAGTATATATCCTCTCTGGTGTCTATCCTATATCCTCTCTGGTGTCTATACTATACTATAGCCTCTCTCGTGTCTATACTAACCTATATCTTCTCCGGTGTCTATCCTATCCTGTATCCTCTCTGGTGTCTATCCTAGCCTGTATCCTCTCTGGTGTCTATACCATCTTATCTGGTGTCTATACTATCCTCTCTGGTGTCTATACTATAGTATACCCTCTCTGGTGTCTATCCTGTATCCTCTCTGGTGTCTATCCTATATCCTCGCTGGTGTCTATACTATACTATATCCTCTCTGGTGTCTATCCTATAACCTCTCTGGTGTCTATACTATATCCTCTCTGGTGTCTATACTATACTATATCCTCTCTGGTGTCTATACTATATCCTCTCTGGTGTCTATACTATATCCTCTTTGGTGTCTATACTATATCCTCTCTGGTGTCTATACTATATCCTCTCTGGTGTCTATACTATACTATATCCTCTCTGGTGTGTATACTATATCCTCTCTGGTGTCTATACTATCTTCTATGGTGTATATACTATAGTATATCCTCTCTGGTGTCTATCCTATATCCTCCCTGGTGTCTATTCTATCCTATCTCCTCTCTGGTGTCTATCATATCTCCTCTCTGGTGTCTATACTATAGTATATATCCTCTCTGGTGTCTATCCTATATCCTCTCTGGTGTCTATACTATACTATAGCCTCTCTCGTGTCTATACTAACCTATATCTTCTCCGGTGTCTATCCTATCCTGTATCCTCTCTGGTGTCTATCCTAGCCTGTATCCTCTCTGGTGTCTATACCATCTTATCTGGTGTCTATACTATCCTCTCTGGTGTCTATACTATAGTATACCCTCTCTGGTGTCTATCCTGTATCCTCTCTGGTGTCTATCCTATATCCTCGCTGGTGTCTATACTATACTATATCCTCTCTGGTGTCTATACTATATCCTCTCTGGTGTCTATACTATAGTATATCCTCTCTGGTGTCTATACTATATCCTCTCTGGTGTCTATACTATAGTATATCCTCTCTGGTGTCTATCCTATAACCTCTCTGGTGTCTATACTATATCCTCTCTGGTGTCTATACTATACTATATCCTCTCTGGTGTCTATACTATATCCTCTCTGGTGTCTATACTATAGTATATCCTCTCTGGTTTCTATCCTATATCCTCCCTGGTGTCTATACTATAGTATATCCTCTCTGGTGTCTATCCTATAACCTCTCTGGTGTCTATACTATATCCTCTCTGGTGTCTATACTAGACCCTCTCTGGTGTCTATACTATATCCTCTCTGGTGTCTATACTATAGTATATCCTCTCTGGTTTCTATCCTATATCCTCCCTGGTGTCTATACTATATCCTCTCTGGTGTCTATACTATCTTCTCTGGTGTCTATACTATATCCTCTCTGGTGTCTATCCTATATCCTCTCTGGTGTCTATCCTATATCCTCTCTGGTGTCTATACTATATCCTCTCTGGTGTCTATACTATATCCTCTCTGGTGTCTATACTATCTTCTCTGGTGTCTATACTATATCCTCTCTGGTGTCTATCCTATATCCTCTCTGGTGTCTATACTATCTTCTCTGGTGTCTATCCTATATCCTCTCTGGTGTCTATACTATCTTCTCTGGTGTCTATACTATAGTATATCCTCTCTGGTGTCTATACTATATCCTCTCTGGTGTCTATCCCATGCCATCCTGTCCGTTCTACCAGAGTTGCCCCCGGCCCCGTCCAACATCAGGAGCTGCAACATCACCGATACCTCTGCCATCATTACCTGGTCTCTGGTCGAGGGTCACTCCATCTCCAAGGTCATTCATTGATTGGTTAATTTGAATGTATTTATTTGATCATTAAAATACATATAAAGCTTCTCCAGTTAGAAACACTTTTAAAACGGATTTATAATAAAGTAGAAAGGCTTTTTTTTCAATAAAATAAAATAATAAAAAAAGGTATATCCTTGAGGGTCATTACTTACTTCCATTGTGATTCTCAGGTGATGCTGCGTTTCCAAGACAACGCCATGGCCGACTACAGCCAGCTGGCAGAGATCAACGTTCCGCAGCAGGGGGAGGGGCCAGGGCAGCAGGCAGCCAATCAGATGCAGTTCCAGCTACGTGGTCTGAAACCTGACACTCCGTACCTGGTGGAGATCTGGTCCAAGAACAACATGGGAGAGAGTCTAGAGAAACCTCAGATCCCCCTCCGGACCATGACACTGCAGGAGAGCTCTCGTAAGTTAGTTACCCACAATACCTTACACCTGTCAGTTAATTACCCACAATACATCACACCTGTAAGTAAGTTACCACTAAAACCTCAGATCCCCCTCCGGACCATGACGCTGCAGGAGAGCTCTCGTAAGTTAGTTACCCACAATACCTTACACCTGTCAGTTAATTACCCACAATACATCACACCTGTAAGTAAGTTACCACTAAAACCTCAGATCCCCCTCCGGACCATGACGCTGCAGGAGAGCTCTCGTAAGTTAGTTACCCACAATACCTTACACCTGTCAGTTAATTACCCACAATACATCACACCTGTAAGTAAGTTACCACTAAAACCTCAGATCCCCCTCCGGACCATGACGCTGCAGGAGAGCTCTCGTAAGTTAGTTACCCACAATACATCACACCTGGAAATTAGTTACCCACAATACATCACACCTGGAAATTAGTTACCCCCCAGTCAGGGCCTAAAATTAACAACCGCCACCTGCAAATTGCGGGTGGATTTTGTCATTGGGGTAAGATGTCTATTTCACCAGCCACGTTGGCAGGTGGTCAGGGCTCGACAGTGAGAGCATTTCATTCACATTTTTATCAAGTATGATCACATTTATAGTCAAATAAATACTGCAGTAGCTGTTTTCAAAGTATTTCCACCTTACATTGCAACACTGCCTGGCTGTGTCAAGAGACTCATCTGAAGGTAACCCATAGAAACGAATGGAAGTATGGATGGTGGACCAAAAAATGAACATTTTAGGCCCTGCCCACAATACATCACACCTGTCAGTTAGTTACCCACAATACATCACACCTGTCAGTTAGTTACCCACAATACATCACACCTGTAAGTTAGTTACTCACATCACAATACATCACACATGTAAGTTAGTTACTCAGAATACGTCACACCTGTAAGTTAGTTACCACTAAAACCTCAGAAACCTCTCAAGCCCATAATGCCACAGGAGAGCTTCCGTAAGTTACAGACCATACCACAGCCTACATGACCCTGTCCTCTCCCGTTGAGAAACCTCACATCCCCCCTACATGACCCTGTCCTCTCCTGTTGAGAAACCTCACATCCCCCTACATGACCCTGTCCTCTCCTGTTGAGAAACCTCACATCCCCCTACATGACCCTGTCCTCTCCCGCTGAGAAACCTCACATCCCCCTACATGACCCTGTCCTCTCCCGATGAGAAACCTCACATCCCCCCTACATGACCCTGTCCTCTCCTGCTGAGAAACCTCACATCCCCCTACATGACCCTGTCCTCTCCTGCTGAGAAACCTCACATCCCCCTACATGACCCTGTCCTCTCCCGTTGAGAAACCTCACATCCCCCTACATGACCCTGTCCTCTCCTGTTGAGAAACCTCACATCCCCCCTACATGACCCTGTCCTCTCCTGCTGAGAAACCTCACATCCCCCCTACATGACCCTGTCCTCTCCTGTTGAGAAACCTCACATCCTCCTACATGACCCTGTCCTCTCCTGCTGAGAAACCTCACATCCCCCTACATGACCCTGTCCTCTCCTGCTGAGAAACCTCACATCCCCCTACATGACCCTGTCCTCTCCCGCTGAGAAACCTCACATCCCCCCTACATGACCCTGTCCTCTCCCGCTGAGAAACCTCACATCCCCCTACATGACCCTGTCCTCTCCTGCTGAGAAACCTCACATCCCCCTACATGACCCTGTCCTCTCCCGTTGAGAAACCTCACATCCCCCTACATGACCCTGTCCTCTCCCGTTGAGAAACCTCACATCCCCCTACATGACCCTGTCCTCTCCCGCTGAGAAACCTCACATCCCCCTACATGACCCTGTCCTCTCCTGCTGAGAAACCTCACATCCCCCCTACATGACCCTGTCTTCTCCTGTTGAGAAACCTCACATCCCCCTACATGACCCTGTCCTCTCCCATTGAGAAACCTCACATCCCCCCTACATGACCCTGTCCTCTCCTGCTGAGAAACCTCACATCCCCCTACATGACCCTGTCCTCTCCCGTTGAGAAACCTCACATCCCCTCTACATGACCCTGTCCTCTCCCGCTGAGAAACCTCACATCCCCCCTACATGACCCTGTCCTCTCCTGTTGAGAAACCTCACATCCCCCTACATGACCCTGTCCTCTCCCGCTGAGAAACCTCACATCCCCCTACATGACCCTGTCCTCTCCTGCTGAGAAACCTCACATCCCCCTACATGACCCTGTCCTCTCCTGTTGAGAAACCTCACATCCCCCTACATGACCCTGTCCTCTCCCGCTGAGAAACCTCACATCCCCCTACATGACCCTGTCCTCTCCCGTTGAGAAACCTCACATCCCCCCTACATGACCCTGTCCTCTCCCGTTGAGAAACCTCACATCCCCCCTACATGACCCTGTCCTCTCCCGTTGAGAAACCTCACATCCCCTCTACATGACCCTGTCCTCTCCCGCTGAGAAACCTCACATCCCCCCTACATGACCCTGTCCTCTCCCGTTGAGAAACCTCACATCCCCCTACATGACCCTGTCCTCTCCCGCTGAGAAACCTCACATCCCCCTAAATGACCCTGTCCTCTCCCGTTGAGAAACCTCACATCCCCCTACATGACCCTGTCCTCTCCTGCTGAGAAACCTCACATCCCCCTACATGACCCTGAGAAACCTCACATCCCCCTACATGACCCTGTCCTCTCCTGTTGAGAAACCTCACATCCCCCTACATGACCCTGTCCTCTCCTGTTGAGAAACCTCACATCCCCCTACATGACCCTGTCCTCTCCTGTTGAGAAACCTCACATCCCCCCTACATGACCCTGTCCTCTCCTGTTGAGAAACCTCACATCCCCCTACATGACCCTGTCCTCTCCCGCTGAGAAACCTCACATCCCCCCTACATGACCCTGTCCTCTCCCGTTGAGAAACCTCACAGCCCCCTACATGACCCTGTCCTCTCCCGCTGAGAAACCTCACATCCTCCTACATGACCCTGTCCTCTCCCGTTGAGAAACCTCACATCCCCCTACATGACCCTGTCCTCTCCCGTTGAGAAACCTCACATCCCCCTACATGACCCTGTCCTCTCCCGTTGAGAAACCTCACATCCCCCTACATGACCCTGTCCTCTCCCGCTGAGAAACCTCACATCCCCCTACATGACCCTGTCCTCTCCCGATGAGAAACCTCACATCCCCCTACATGACCCTGTCCTCTCCCGTTGAGAAACCTCACATCCCCCTACATGACCCTGTCCTCTCCCGCTGAGAAACCTCACATCCCCCTACATGACCCTGTCCTCTCCTGTTGAGAAACCTCACATCCCCCTACATGACCCTGTCCTCTCCTGTTGAGAAACCTCACATCCCTCTACATGACCCTGTCCTCTCCCGCTGAGAAACCTCACATCCCCCCTACATGACCCTGTCCCCTCCCCTTTGAGACACCTCACATCCCCCCTACATGACCCTGTCCTCTCCCGCTGAGAAACCTCACATCCCCCCTACATGACCCTGTCCTCTCCTGCTGAGAAACCTCACACCCCCCCTACATGACCCTGTCCTCTCCCGCTGAGAAACCTCACATCCCCCCTACATGACCCTGTCCTCTCCTGCTGAGAAACCTCACATCCCCCTACATGACCCTGTCCTGTCCCGTTGAGACACCCCACATCGCCCCTACATGACCCTGTCCTCTCTCCTGTTGAGAAACCTCACATCCCCCTACATGACCCTGTCCTCTCCTGTTGAGAAACCTCACATCCCCTCTACATGACCCTGTCCTCTCCTGTTGAGAAACCTCACATCCCCCTACATGACCCTGTCCTCTCCTGTTGAGAAACCTCACATCCCCCTACATGACCCTGTCCTCTCCTGTTGAGAAACCTCACATCCCCCTACATGACCCTGTCCTCTCCTGTTGAGAAACCTCACATCCCCCTACATGACCCTGTCCTCTCCTGTTGAGAAACCTCACATCCCCCTACATGACCCTGTCCTCTCCTGCTGAGAAACCTCACATCCCCCTACATGACCCTGTCCTCTCCTGTTGAGAAACCTCACATCCCCCTACATGACCCTGTCCTCTCCTGTTGAGAAACCTCACATCCCCCCTACATGACCCTGTCCTCTCCTGTTGAGAAACCTCACATCCCCCTACATGACCCTGTCCTCTCCTGTTGAGAAACCTCACATCCCCCCTACATGACCCTGTCCTCTCCCGTTGAGAAACCTCACATCCCCCTACATGACCCTGTCCTCTCCCGCTGAGAAACCTCACATCCCCCTACATGACCCTGTCCTCTCCTGCTGAGAAACCTCACATCCCCCTACATGACCCTGTCCTCTCCTGCTGAGAAACCTCACATCCTCCTACATGACCCTGTCCTCTCCCGCTGAGAAACCTCACATCCCCCCTACATGACCCTGTCCTCTCCTGCTGAGAAACCTCATATCCTACATTAGTTATCACATTACCTCACGACGACCACCCAAACGCTCACTCTATCCCCCCCATGAAGCAGCAGAGCTCCTGTAAATTACCCACAAAACCCTCAATCCACCCCCTGCTTAGTTCAGATTACCCTCCAATAACCCCACACTTAGTCTCTTGCGATAAATGCTATAAATCACGTAGCTGACAAGCGTGCAACATTTGGTTCTGGGTACCAGGATTACAACTCACTCAATGTGACACAACTAGGGACAACGTAGTAAGATTTCACAACCCATGACTGTAACATATTTCCCCTAAAGCAAGACACCCGCACGCTGATCAATACTCCCGCAGCTAATTGTGCAACGTTTCGACCCAAAGGGTGTTCATCAGGTTTAACCCGCATGAAGCTTTGAGCCAAGTTAGTGGATGTACACAGTGTTTAAAACGTATCACCTCTTCCTCTTCCTCCTCCTCCTCCTCCAGGTCTGGCTGGTTAGTGGATGTACACAGTGATTAAAACCTATCACCTCTCCTCTTCCTCCTCCTCCTCTTCCTCCTCCTCCTCCTCCTCCTCCTCCCCCAGGTCTGGCTGGGCTTGGCAGCGATGGTAACATGTTGTTCTACGCCATTCTGGGTTCAGCTGGCATGACCTGTATCACCATCCTACTGGCCTTCTGTATCGTCCTGCAGCTGAAGAGAGCCACCTTCCAGCGCCGCATGGTCCAGGCCTTCCAGAATATAGTGGTGAGTTCTGGGTCGGCCTGACTCTCTTTTTAGTGCTGCCCATAATGTGAGTACATGAACACAGATGAGAACCCTCACGAAGCAGTTACATTGTGGAAGAGAAGTTAGCTGTAGAGGGCAGCGTTAGCTGTAGAGGGCAGCGTTAGCTGTAGAGGGCAGCGTTAGCTGTAGAGGGCAGCGTTAGCTGTAGAGGGTAGCGTTAGCTGTAGAGGGCAGTGTTAGCTATAGAGGGCAGCGTTAGCTGTAGAGGGTAGCGTTAGCTGTAGAGGGCAGCGTTAGCTGTAGAGGGCAGCGTTAGCTGTAGAGGGTAGCGTTAGCTGTAGAGGGCAGTGTTAGCTATAGAGGGCAGTGTTAGCTATAGAGGACAGTGTTAGCTATAGAGGACAGTGTTAGCTATAGAGGGCAGTGTTAGCTATAGAGGGCAGTGTTAGCTATAGAGGACAGTGTTAGCTATAGAGGGCAGTGTTAGCTATAGAGGACAGTTTTAGCTATAGAGGGCAGTGTTAGCTATAGAGGACAGTGTTAGCTATAGAGGGCAGTGTTAGCTGTAGAGGGCAGTGTTAGTTGTAGAGGGCAGTGTTAGCTGTAGAGGGCAGTGTTAGCTGTAGAGGGCAGTGTTAGCTGTAGAGGGCAGTGTTAGCTATAGAGGACAGTGTTAGCTATAGAGGGCAGTGTTAGTTGTAGAGGGCAGCGTTAGCTATAGAGGACAGTGTTAGTTGTAGAGGGCAGTGTTAGCTGTAGAGGACAGTGTTAGTTGTAGAGGGCAGTGTTAGCTATAGAGGACAGTGTTAGTTGTAGAGGGCAGCGTTAGTTGTAGAGGGCAGCGTTAGCTGTAGAGGGCAGTGTTAGCTGTAGAGGGCAGCGTTAGCTATAGAGGGCAGCGTTAGCTGTAGAGGACAGTGTTAGTTGTAGAGGGCAGTGTTAGCTGTAGAGGGCAGTGTTAGCTGTAGAGGGCAGCGTTAGCTGTAGAGGGCAGCGTTAGCTATAGAGGGCAGTGTTAGCTGTAGAGGGCAGTGTTAGCTGTAGAGGGCAGCGTTAGCTATAGAGGACAGTGTTAGTTGTAGAGGACAGCGTTAGCTATAGAGGACAGTGTTAGCTATAGAGGGCAGTATTAGCTATAGAGGACAGTGTTAGTTGTAGAGGGCAGTGTTAGTTGTAGAGGGCAGTATTAGCTATAGAGGACAGTGTTAGTTGTAGAGGGCAGTGTTAGTTGTAGAGGGCAGTATTAGCTATAGAGGACAGTGTTAGTTGTAGAGGGCAGTGTTAGTTGTAGAGGGCAGTATTAGCTATAGAGGACAGTGTTAGTTGTAGAGGGCAGTGTTAGTTGTAGAGGGCAGTATTAGCTATAGAGGGCAGTGTTAGTTGTAGAGGGCAGTGTTAGTTGTAGAGGGCAGTGTTAGTTGTAGAGGGCAGTGTTAGTTGTAGAGGGCAGTGTTAGTTGTAGAGGGCAGTATTAGCTATAGAGGACAGTGTTAGTTGTAGAGGGCAGTGTTAGTTGTAGAGGGCAGTATTAGCTGTAGAGGACAGTGTTAGTTGTAGAGGGCAGTGTTAGTTGTAGAGGACAGCGTTAGCTGTAGAGGGCAGTATTAGCTATAGAGGACAGTGTTAGTTGTAGAGGGCAGTGTTAGTTGTAGAGGACAGTGTTAGCTATAGAGGACAGCGTTAGCTGTAGAGGGCAGCGTTAGCTATAGAGGACAGCGTTAGTTGTAGAGGACAGCGTTAGCTATAGAGGACAGTGTTAGCTATAGAGGACAGTGTTAGTTGTAGAGGGCAGTGTTAGTTGTAGAGGACAGTGTTAGTTGTAGAGGGCAGTATTAGCTATAGAGGACAGTGTTAGTTGTAGAGGGCAGTGTTAGTTGTAGAGGACAGTGTTAGCTATAGAGGACAGTGTTAGCTGTAGAGGGCAGCGTTAGCTGTAGAGGACAGTGTTAGTTGTAGAGGACAGCGTTAGCTGTAGAGGACAGTGTTAGCTATAGAGGACAGTGTTAGCTGTAGAGGACAGTGTTAGTTGTAGAGGACAGTGTTAGCTATAGAGGACAGTGTTAGCTGTAGAGGGCAGCGTTAGCTATAGAGGACAGTGTTAGTTGTAGAGGACAGCGTTAGCTGTAGAGGACAGTGTTAGCTATAGAGGACAGTGTTAGTTGTAGAGGGCAGTGTTAGTTGTAGAGGACAGTGTTAGTTGTAGAGGACAGTGTTAGTTGTAGAGGACAGTATTAGCTATAGAGGACAGTGTTAGTTGTAGAGGACAGTGTTAGTTGTAGAGGACAGTGTTAGTTGTAGAGGACAGTGTTAGCTATAGAGGACAGTGTTAGCTATAGAGGACAGTGTTAGCTATAGAGGACAGTGTTAGCTATAGAGGACAGTGTTAGCTATAGAGGACAGTGTTAGCTATAGAGGACAGTGTTAGCTATAGAGGACAGTGTTAGTTGTAGAGGACAGTGTTAGTTGTAGAGGACAGTGTTAGCTGTAGAGGACAGTGTTAGCTGTAGAGGACAGTGTTAGTTGTAGAGGACAGTGTTAGCTATAGAGGAAAGTGTTAGTTGTAGAGGACAGTGTTAGCTATAGAGGACAGTGTTAGCTATAGAGGACAGCGTTAGTTGTAGAGGACAGCGTTAGTTGTAGAGGGCAGCGTTAGCTGTAGAGGGCAGTGTTAGCTGTAGAGGGCAGTGTTAGCTGTAGAGGGCAGTGTTAGCTGTAGAGGGCAGGGTTAGCTATAGAGGACAGTGTTAGTTGTAGAGGGCAGTGTTAGCTATAGAGGGCAGTGTTAGCTATAGAGGGCAGTGTTAGCTATAGAGGGCAGTGTTAGCTATAGAGGGCAGTATTAGTTGTAGAGGGCAGTGTTAGTTGTAGAGGGCAGTGTTAGTTGTAGAGGACAGTGTTAGCTGTAGAGGGCAGCGTTAGCTATAGAGGACAGTGTTAGTTGTAGAGGACAGCGTTAGCTATAGAGGACAGTGTTAGCTATAGAGGACAGTGTTAGTTGTAGAGGGCAGTGTTAGTTGTAGAGGACAGTGTTAGTTGTAGAGGGCAGTATTAGCTATAGAGGACAGTGTTAGTTGTAGAGGGCAGTGTTAGTTGTAGAGGGCAGTATTAGCTATAGAGGACAGTGTTAGTTGTAGAGGGCAGTGTTAGTTGTAGAGGGCAGTATTAGCTATAGAGGACAGTGTTAGTTGTAGAGGGCAGTGTTAGTTGTAGAGGGCAGTATTAGCTATAGAGGACAGTGTTAGTTGTAGAGGGCAGTGTTAGTTGTAGAGGACAGCGTTAGCTGTAGAGGGCAGTATTAGCTATAGAGGACAGTGTTAGTTGTAGAGGGCAGTGTTAGTTGTAGAGGACAGTGTTAGCTATAGAGGACAGCGTTAGCTGTAGAGGGCAGCGTTAGCTATAGAGGACAGCGTTAGTTGTAGAGGACAGCGTTAGCTATAGAGGACAGTGTTAGCTATAGAGGACAGTGTTAGTTGTAGAGGGCAGTGTTAGTTGTAGAGGACAGTGTTAGTTGTAGAGGGCAGTATTAGCTATAGAGGACAGTGTTAGTTGTAGAGGGCAGTGTTAGTTGTAGAGGACAGTGTTAGCTATAGAGGACAGTGTTAGCTGTAGAGGGCAGCGTTAGCTATAGAGGACAGTGTTAGTTGTAGAGGACAGCGTTAGCTGTAGAGGACAGTGTTAGTTGTAGAGGGCAGCGTTAGCTATAGAGGGCAGCGTTAGCTATAGAGGACAGTGTTAGTTGTAGAGGGCAGTGTTAGCTATAGAGGACAGTGTTAGTTGTAGAGTGCAGCGTTAGCTATAGAGGACAGTGTTAGTTGTAGAGGGCAGCGTTAGCTATAGAGGACAGTGTTAGTTGTAGAGGGCAGTGTTAGCTGTAGAGGGCAGTATTAGCTATAGAGGACAGTGTTAGTTGTAGAGGACAGTGTTAGCTGTAGAGGGCAGTGTTAGTTGTAGAGGACAGTGTTAGTTGTAGAGGACAGTGTTCGTTGTAGAGGACAGTGTTAGTTGTAGAGGACAGTATTAGCTATAGAGGACAGTGTTAGTTGTAGAGGACAGTGTTAGTTGTAGAGGACAGTGTTAGTTGTAGAGGACAGTGTTAGCTATAGAGGACAGTGTTAGCTATAGAGGACAGTGTTAGCTATAGAGGACAGTGTTAGCTATAGAGGACAGTGTTAGCTATAGAGGACAGTGTTAGCTATAGAGGACAGTGTTAGCTATAGAGGACAGTGTTAGCTATAGAGGACAGTGTTAGTTGTAGAGGACAGTGTTAGCTGTAGAGGACAGTGTTAGTTGTAGAGGACAGTGTTAGTTGTAGAGGACAGTGTTAGCTATAGAGGAAAGTGTTAGTTGTAGAGGACAGTGTTAGCTATAGAGGACAGTGTTAGCTATAGAGGACAGCGTTAGTTGTAGAGGACAGCGTTAGTTGTAGAGGGCAGCGTTAGCTGTAGAGGGCAGTGTTAGCTGTAGAGGGCAGTGTTAGCTGTAGAGGGCAGCGTTAGCTATAGAGGGCAGTGTTAGCTGTAGAGGGCAGTGTTAGCTGTAGAGGGCAGCGTTAGCTATAGAGGACAGTGTTAGTTGTAGAGGGCAGTGTTAGCTATAGAGGACAGTGTTAGTTGTAGAGTGCAGCGTTAGCTATAGAGGACAGTGTTAGTTGTAGAGGGCAGCGTTAGTTGTAGAGGACAGTGTTAGTTGTAGAGGGCAGTGTTAGCTGTAGAGGGCAGTATTAGCTATAGAGGACAGTGTTAGTTGTAGAGGGCAGTGTTAGTTGTAGAGGACAGTGTTAGCTATAGAGGACAGTGTTAGCTGTAGAGGGCAGCGTTAGCTATAGAGGACAGTGTTAGTTGTAGAGGACAGCGTTAGCTATAGAGGACAGTGTTAGTTGTAGAGGGCAGTGTTAGTTGTAGAGGACAGTGTTAGTTGTAGAGGGCAGTATTAGCTATAGAGGACAGTGTTAGTTGTAGAGGGCAGTGTTAGTTGTAGAGGACAGTGTTAGCTATAGAGGACAGTGTTAGCTGTAGAGGGCAGCGTTAGCTATAGAGGACAGTGTTAGTTGTAGAGGACAGCGTTAGCTATAGAGGACAGTGTTAGCTATAGAGGACAGTGTTAGTTGTAGAGGACAGTGTTAGTTGTAGAGGGCAGTGTTAGTTGTAGAGGGCAGTGTTAGTTGTAGAGGACAGTGTTAGTTGTAGAGGACAGTGTTAGTTGTAGAGGACAGTGTTAGTTGTAGAGGACAGTATTAGCTATAGAGGACAGTGTTAGTTGTAGAGGACAGTGTTAGTTGTAGAGGACAGTGTTAGCTGTAGAGGACAGTGTTAGCTATAGAGGACAGTGTTAGCTATAGAGGACAGTGTTAGCTATAGAGGACAGTGTTAGCTATAGAGGACAGTGTTAGCTATAGAGGACAGTGTTAGCTATAGAGGACAGTGTTAGTTGTAGAGGACAGTGTTAGTTGTAGAGGACAGTGTTAGCTGTAGAGGACAGTGTTAGTTGTAGAGGACAGTGTTAGCTATAGAGGAAAGTGTTAGTTGTAGAGGACAGTGTTAGCTATAAAGGACAGTGTTAGCTATAGAGGACAGTGTTAGTTGTAGAGGACAGCGTTAGCTATAGAGGACAGCGTTAGCTATAGAGGACAGTGTTAGCTATAGAGGACAGCGTTAGCTATAGAGGACAGCGTTAGCTATAGAGGACAGCGTTAGCTATAGAGGACAGCGTTAGCTATAGAGGACAGCGTTAGCTATAGAGGACAGCGTTAGTTGTAGAGGGCAGTGTTAGCTGTAGAGGACAGTGTTAGTTGTAGAGGGCAGCGTTAGCTGTAGAGGGCAGCGTTAGCTGTAGAGGGCAGCGTTAGCTGTAGAGGACAGCGTTAGCTGTAGAGGGCAGTGTTAGCTGTAGAGGGCAGTGTTAGCTGTAGAGGGCAGTGTTAGCTGTAGAGGGCAGTGTTAGCTATAGAGGACAGTGTTAGTTGTAGAGGACAGTGTTAGTTGTAGAGGACAGTGTTAGTTGTAGAGGACAGTATTAGCTATAGAGGACAGTGTTAGTTGTAGAGGACAGTGTTAGTTGTAGAGGACAGTGTTAGTTGTAGAGGACAGTGTTAGTTGTAGAGGACAGTGTTAGCTATAGAGGACAGTGTTAGCTATAGAGGACAGTGTTAGCTATAGAGGACAGTGTTAGCTATAGAGGACAGTGTTAGCTATAGAGGACAGTGTTAGCTATAGAGGACAGTGTTAGTTGTAGAGGACAGTGTTAGTTGTAGAGGACAGTGTTAGCTGTAGAGGACAGTGTTAGTTGTAGAGGACAGTGTTAGCTATAGAGGAAAGTGTTAGTTGTAGAGGACAGTGTTAGCTATAGAGGACAGTGTTAGCTATAGAGGACAGTGTTAGTTGTAGAGGACAGCGTTAGCTATAGAGGACAGTGTTAGCTATAGAGGACAGTGTTAGCTATAGAGGACAGCGTTAGCTATAGAGGACAGCGTTAGCTATAGAGGACAGCGTTAGCTATAGAGGACAGCGTTAGCTATAGAGGACAGCGTTAGTTGTAGAGGGCAGCGTTAGCTATAGAGGACAGTGTTAGTTGTAGAGGGCAGCGTTAGCTGTAGAGGACAGCGTTAGTTGTAGAGGGCAGCGTTAGCTGTAGAGGGCAGCGTTAGCTGTAGAGGGCAGCGTTAGCTGTAGAGGGCAGCGTTAGCTGTAGAGGGCAGCGTTAGCTGTAGAGGACAGCGTTAGCTGTAGAGGGCAGCGTTAGCTGTAGAGGGCAGCGTTAGCTGTAGAGGGCAGCGTTAGCTGTAGAGGGCAGTGTTAGCTGTAGAGGGCAGTGTTAGCTGTAGAGGGCAGTGTTAGCTGTAGAGGGCAGTGTTAGCTGTAGAGGGCAGTGTTAGCTGTAGAGGGCAGTGTTAGCTATAGATGACAGTGTTAGTTGTAGAGGGCAGTGTTAGATGTAGAGGGCAGCGTTAGCTATAGAGGGCAGCGTTAGCTGTAGAGGACAGTGTTAGCTATAGAGGACAGTGTTAGCTGTAGTTGGCAGCGTTAGCTATAGAGGGCAGTGTTAGCTATAGAGGGCAGTGTTAGCTATAGAGGGCAGTGTTAGCTATAGAGGACAGTGTTAGCTATAGAGGACAGTGTTAGCTGTAGAGGGCAGTGTTAGCTGTAGAGGGCAGTGTTAGCTATAGAGGACAGTGTTAGTTGTAGAGGGCAGTGTTAGCTATAGAGGACAGTGTTAGTTGTAGAGGGCAGTGTTAGCTATAGAGGGCAGTGTTAGCTATAGAGGGCAGTGTTAGCTATAGAGGGCAGTGTTAGCTATAGAGGGCAGTGTTAGCTGTAGAGGGCAGTGTTAGCTGTAGAGGGCAGTGTTAGCTATAGAGGGCAGTGTTAGCTGTAGAAGACAGTGTTAGCTGTAGAGGGCAGTGTTAGCTGTAGAGGGCAGTGTTAGCTGTAGAGGGCAGTGTTAGCTGTAGAGGGCAGTGTTAGCTATAGAGGGCAGTGTTAGCTATAGAGGGCAGTGTTAGCTGTAGAAGACAATGTTAGCTATAGAGGGCAGTGTTAGCTGTAGAAGACAATGTTAGCTATAGAGGACAGTGTTAGCTGTAGAAGACAATGTTAGCTGTAGAAGACAGTGTTAGCTGTAGAAGACAGTGTTAGCTGTAGAAGACAATGTTAGCTGTAGAGGGAAGTGTTATATGTAGAGGGCAGTGTTAGCTGTAGAGGGCAGTGTTAGCTGTAGAGGGCAGTGTTAGCTGTAGAGGAAAGTGTTAGCTATAGAGGGCAGTGTTAGCTGTAGAGGGCAGTGTTAGCTGTAGAAGACAGTGTTAGCTGTAGAGGGCAGTGTTAGCTGTAGAGGACAGCGTTAGCTGTAGAAGACAGTGTTAGCTGTAGAGGGCAGTGTTAGCTGTAGAAGACAATGTTAGCTGTAGAGGGCAGCGTTAGCTGTAGAGGGCAGTGTTAGCTATAGAGGCCAGTGTTAGCTGTAGAGGACAGTGTTAGCTGTAGAGGGCAGCGTTAGCTATAGAGGGCAGCGTTAGCTATAGAGGACAGCGTTAGTTGTAGAGGGCAGTGTTAGTTGTAGAGGGCAGTGTTAGCTGTAGAAGACAGTGTTAGCTATAGAGGGCAGTGTTAGCTGTAGAAGGCAGTGTTAGCTGTAGAGGGCAGTGTTAGCTGTAGAGGGCAGTGTTAGCTATAGAGGGCAGTGTTAGCTGTATAGGGCAGTGTTAGCTGTAGAGGGCAGTGTTAGCTATAGAGGGCAGTGTTAGCTGTAGAGGGCAGTGTTAGCTGTAGAGGGCAGTGTTAGCTATAGAGGGCAGTGTTAGCTGTAGAGGGCAGTGTTAGCTGTAGAGGGCAGTGTTAGCTATAGAGGGCAGTGTTAGCTGTAGAAGACAGTGTTAGCTGTAGAGGGCAGTGTTAGCTATAGAGGGCAGTGTTAGCTGTAGAAGACAGTGTTAGCTGTAGAGGGCAGTGTTAGCTATAGAGGGCAGTGTTAGCTGTAGAAGACAGTGTTAGCTGTAGAGGGCAGTGTTAGCTGTAGAAGACAGTGTTAGCTGTAGAGGACAGTGTTAGCTGTAGAAGACAGTGTTAGCTATAGAGGACAGTGTTAGCTGTAGAGGGCAGTGTTAGCTGTAGAAGACAATCTTAGCTGTAGAGGGCAGCGTTCTATTCTACATCTCTATTGCTTCAGTAAACACTCCAAACACAGATATATGGATGAACACAACATCTTTAGAACAATCTATGATTTTCTTTTCTATGTGTAGAGAGAGGAGCCAGTGGTCCAGTTCAGTTCTGGCTCTCTCAACCTACCCAGTAGGAATTATAAGAACCCAGAGCAGTCCGTGTCCTACCCCACCCTGGACTGGAACGACATCAAGTTCCAGGACGTCATCGGAGAGGGAAACTTTGGCCAGGTGCTCAAAGCTCGCATCAAGAAGGACGGGCTGAGGATGGACGCTGCTATTAAACGAATGAAAGGTGCTCCTTGAATTAATAAAATGGATGGATGAATGAAGGAATAGATTGAACGTCTCACTCTGTCTCATTATATTTAACAGAGTATGCCTCTAAAGACGACCACAGGGACTTTGCAGGGGAACTGGAGGTGCTGTGTAAACTGGGACATCACCCCAACATCATCAATCTACTGGGAGCCTGTGAACACAGAGGTAATATAATAACATCAACCCACAGTTTAATCCAAACATTACCTGGCCAAGGAGTACTGGGAACTGATTATATTACCTGGCCATAGAGTACTCTGAACTGATTATATTACCTGTCCATAGAGTACTGGGAACTGATTATATTACCTGTCCATAGAGTACTGGGAACTGATTATATTACCTGTCCATAGAGTACTGGGAACTGATTATATTACCTGGCCATAGAGTACTCTGAACTGATTATATTACCTGGCCATAGAGTACTAGGAACTGATTATATTACCTGGCCATAGAGTACTAGGAACTGATTATATACCTGGCCATAGAGTACTGGGAACTGATTATATTACCTGGCCATAGAGTACTGGGAACTGTATATTACCTGGCCATAGAGTACTGGGAACTGATTATATTACCTGGCCATAGAGTACTGGAACTGATTATATTACCTGGCCATAGAGTACTGGAACTGATTATATTACCTGGCCATAGAGTACTAGGAACTGATTATATTACCTGGCCATAGAGTACTGGAAATGATTATATTACCTGGCCATAGAGTACGGGAACTGATTATATTACCTGGCCATAGGACTCTGAAGATTATATTACCGGCCATAGAGTACTGGGAACTGATTATATTACCTGGCCATAGAGTATAGGAACTGATTATATTACCTGGCATAGAGTACTGGAACTGATTATATTACCTGGCCATAGAGTACTGGGAACTGATTATATTACCTGGCCATAGAGTACTGGGAACTGATTATATTACCTGGCCATAGAGTACTGGGAACTGATTATATTACCTGGCCATAGAGTACTGGGAACTGATTATATTACCTGGCATAGAGTACTAGGAACTGATTATATTACCCGGCCAAGAGTACTGGAACTGATTATATTACCTGGCCATAGAGTACTAGGAACTGATTATATTACCTGGCCATAGAGTACTCTGAACTGATTATATTACCTGGCCATAGAGTACTGGGAACTGATTATATTACCTGGCCATAGAGTACTCTGAACTGATTATATTACCTGGCCATAGAGTACTGGGAACTGATTATATTACCTGGCCATAGAGTACTAGGAACTGATTATATTACCTGGCATAGAGTACTGGGAACTGATTATATTACCTGGCCATAGAGTACTAGGAAACTGATTATATTACCTGGCCATAGAGTGTACTAGGAACTGATTATATTACCTGCCATAGAGTACTGGGAACTGATTATATTACCTGGCCATAGAGTACTGGGAACTGATTATATTACCTGGCCATAGAGTACTGGGAACTGATTATATTACCTGGCCATAGAGTACTCTGAACTGATTATATTACCTGGCCATAGAGTACTAGGAACTGATTATATTACCTGTCCATAGAGTCCTGGGAACTGATTATATTACCTGCCATAGAGTACGGAAACTGATTATTTACGGCATAGAGTACTAGGGAACTGATTATATTACCTGGCCATAGAGTACTGGCAGTACTGATTATATTACCTGGCCATAGAGTACTATGAACTGATTATATTACCTGGCCATAGAGTACTAGGAAACTGATTATATTACCTGGCCATAGAGTACTGGGAACTGATTATATTACCTGGCCATAGAGTACTGGGAACTGATTATATTACCTGGCCATAGAGTACTAGGAACTGATTATATTACCTGGCCATAGAGTACTAGGAACTGATTATATTACCTGGCCATAGAGTACTAGGAACTGATTATATTACCTGTCCATAGAGTACTAGGAACTGATTATATTACCTGGCCATAGAGTACTGGGAACTGATTATATTACCTGGCCATAGAGTACTGGGAACTGATTATATTACCTGGCCATAGAGTACTAGGAAACTGATTATATTACCTGGCCATAGAGTACTGGGAACTGATTATATTACCTGGCCATAGAGTACTAGGAACTGATTATATTACCTGGCCATAGAGTACTAGGAACTGATTATATTACCTGGCCATAGAGTACTAGGAACTGATTATATTACCTGGCCATAGAGTACTGGGAACTGATTATATTACCTGGCCATAGAGTACTAGGAACTGATTATATTACCTGGCCATAGAGTACTAGGAACTGATTATATTACCTGGCCATAGAGTACTAGGGAACTGATTATATTACCTGGCCATAGAGTACTAGGAACTGATTATATACCTGGCCATAGAGTACTAGGAACTGATTATATTACCTGGCCATAGAGTACTGGGAGTACTGGAACTGATATATTACCTGGCCATAGAGTACTAGGAACTGATTATATACCTGTCCATAGATACTAGAACTGATATATACCTCATAGAGTACTAGGAACTGATTATATTACCTGTCCATAGAGTACTAGGAACTGATTATATTACCTGGCCATAGAGTACTAGGAACTGATTATATTACCTGGCCATAGAGTACTGGGAACTGATTATATTACCTGGCCATAGAGTACTAGGAACTGATTATAATACCTGGCCATAGAGTACTAGGAACTGATTATATTACCTGGCCATGGAAGTACTGAGAAACTGATTATATTACCTGGCCATAGAGTACTAGGAAACTGATTATATTACCCTGGCCATAGAGTACTAGGAACTGATTATATTACCTGGCCATAGAGTATAGGAACTATTATATTACCTGGCCATAGAGTACTGGGAACTGATTATATTACCTGGCCATAGAGTACTAGGAACTGATTATATTACCTGGCCATAGAGTACTGGGAACTGATTATATTACCTGGCCATAGAGTACTATGAACTGATTATATTGTTAATCGTGTTTTCTGTTACAGGCTACCTGTACCTGGCCATAGAGTTCGCCCCTCACGGTAACCTGTTGGACTTCCTGAGGAAGAGCAGAGTGTTGGAGACTGACCCGGCCTTCGCTATCGCTAACAGCACCGCCTCCACCCTCACCTCTCAACAGCTGCTCCACTTTGCTGCAGACGTGGCCCGAGGCATGGACTACCTGGCTCAGAAACAGGTCAGTACTGAAGACGTGGCCCGAGGCATGGACTACCTGGCTCAGAAACAGGTCAGTACTGGAGACGTGGCCCGAGGCATGGACTACCTGGCTCAGAAACAGGTCAGTACTGAAGACGTGGCCCGAGGCATGGACTACCTGGCTCAGAAACAGGCCAGTACTGAAGACGTGGCCCGAGGCATGGACTACCTGGCTCAGAAACAGGTCAGTACTGAAGACGTGGCCCGAGGCATGGACTACCTGGCTCAGAAACAGGTCAGTACTGGAGACGTGGCCCGAGGCATGGACTACCTGGCTCAGAAACAGGTCAGTACTGAAGACGTGGCCCGAGGCATGGACTACCTGGCTCAGAAACAGGTCAGTACTGGAGACGTGGCCCGAGGCATGGACTACCTGGCTCAGAAACAGGTCAGTACTGATGACGTGGCCCGAGGCATGGACTACCTGGCTCAGAAACAGGTCAGTACTGAAGACGTGGCCCGAGGCATGGACTACCTGGCTCAGAAACAGGTCAGTACTGGAGACGTGGCCCGAGGCATGGACTACCTGGCTCAGAAACAGGTCAGTACTGAAGACGTGGCCCGAGGCATGGACTACCTGGCTCAGAAACAGGTCTGTACGGAAGACGTGGCCCGAGGCATGGACTACCTGGCTCAGAAACAGGTCTGTACGGAAGACGTGGCCCGAGGCATGGACTACCTGGCTCAGAAACAGGTCAGTACTGAAGACGTGGCCCGAGGCATGGACTATCTGGCTCAGAAACAGGTCAGTACTGAAGACGTGGCCCGAGGCATGGACTACCTGGCTCAGAAACAGGTCTGTACGGAAGACGTGGCCCGAGGCATGGACTACCTGGCTCAGAAACAGGTCTGTACGGAAGACGTGGCCCGAGGCATGGACTACCTGGCTCAGAAACAGGTCAGTACTGAAGACGTGGCCCGAGGCATGGACTACCTGGCTCAGAAACAGGTCAGTACTGAAGACGTGGCCCGAGGCATGGACTACCTGGCTCAGAAACAGGTCAGTACTGGAGACGTGGCCCGAGGCATCGTCGACCTGGCTCAGAAACAGGTCAGTACTGGAGACATGGCCCGAGGCATGGACTACCTGGCTCAGAAACAGGTCAGTACTGAAGACGTGGCCCGAGGCATGGACTACCTGGCTCAGAAACAGGTCAGTACTGGAGACGTGGCCCGAGGCATGGACTACCTGGCTCAGAAACAGGTCTGTACGGAAGACGTGGCCCGAGGCATGGACTACCTGGCTCAGAAACAGGTCAGTACTGAAGACTTGGCCCGAGGCATGGACTACCTGGCTCAGAAACAAGTCAGTACAAGGCATTGTTACCTGTCACTCCTCAAAAGCCACATTTTTTTGCAGAGCAAGGAACACATTTAATTCTCAATGCAGGTTCCATTTCACATCGGCTGCACTCTCTTGCCAACTCCTGTCACTTATTGTGACTTGGCGTGGTACCAGGCTAGGTCAGTGTCTCTCTGTGGTACCAGGCTAGGTCAGTGTCTCTTTGTGGTACCAGGCTAGGTCAGCGTCTCTCTGTGGTACCAGGCTAGGTCAGTGCCTCTCTGTTGTTCAGACCCCCAGAGACAGGAGTGTGTGCTTTTAGTCATCACATCCCAAAAGGTATTGCACAGAGGACTTATTTGTGTGAGTTGTATATTCTGACCAGATCTTTTGTCAATTCTAGTTTATCCACAGAGACCTGGCAGCCAGAAACATCCTGGTGGGAGACAACTTTGTGGCCAAGATAGCCGACTTTGGTCTTTCCAGAGGGCAGGAGGTCTATGTGAAGAAGACGATGGTAAGAGTCTCTGAAGCTGACAAACTTAATGTCAACATGAATCACCAAGGTGTTCTACTTTGAAACGTATATGATCCTGTCAGGCCGCTGTGGTCACAAACACAAGGCAGTCACCTAGCCTAGCTTCCAGTTGGGGAGAGGGACACGCCAGGGCTGCCCACTATCCCCACTCTTATTTACCTTGGTGGTGAAACGTTATTATTCACAAAGTCATCTCGACTGTGTGTGTTGAGACAGACATGTCTTTACTGTGTGTGTTGAGACAGACATGTCTTTACTGTGTGTGTTGAGACAGACATGTCTTTACTGTGTGTGTTGAGACAGACATGTCTGTACTGTGTGTGTTGAGACAGACATGTCTTTACTGTGTGTGTTGAGACAGACATGTCTTTACTGTGTGTGTTGAGACAGACATGTCTTTACTGTGTGTGTTGAGACAGACATGTCTTTACTGTGTGTGTTGAGACAGACATGTCTTTACTGTGTGTGTTGAGACAGACATGTCTTTACTGTGTGTGTTGAGACAGACATGTCTTTACTGTGTGTGTTGAGACAGACATGTCTTTACTGTGTGTGTTGAGACAGACATGTCTGTACTGTGTGTGTTGAGACAGACATGTCTTTACTGTGTGTGTTGAGACAGACATGTCTTTACTGTGTGTGTTGAGACAGACATGTCTTTACTGTGTGTGTTGAGACAGACATGTCTTTACTGTGTGTCAAACAGGGACGGTTACCTGTCAGGTGGATGGCCATAGAATCACTGACCTACAGTGTCTACACCACCAACAGTGACGTGTGAGTACTGCATCCTACCACTGAGTGTGAGTACTGCATCCTACCACTGACAGTGACGTGTGAGTACTGTATCCTACCACTGACGTGTTAGTACTGCGACCTACCACTGAGTGTGAGTACTCCATCCTACCACTGAGTGTGAGTACCCCATCCTACCGCTGAGTGTGAGTACCCCATCCTACCACTGAGTGTGAGTACTGTATCCTACCACTGAGTGTGAGTACTGCATCCTACCACTGAGTGTGAGTACTGCATCCTACCACTGAGTGTGAGTACTGCATCCTACCACTGAGTGTGAGTACTGCATCCTACCACTGAGTGTGAGTACTGCATCCTACCACTGAGTGTGAGTACTGCATCCTACCACTGAGTGTGAGTACTGCATCCTACCACTGAGTGTGAGTACTCCATCCTACCACTGAGTGTGAGTACTCCATCCTACCACTGAGTGTGAGTACCGCATCCTACCACTGAGTGTGAGTACCGCATCCTACCACTGAGTGTGAGTACCGCATCCTGCCACTGAGTGTGAGTACTGCATCCTGCCACTGAGTGTGAGTACTCCATCCTACCACTGAGTGTGAGTACTGCATCCTACCACTGAGTGTGAGTACTGCATCCTACCACTGAGTGTGAGTACTGCATCCTACCACTGAGTGTGAGTACTGCATCCTACCACTGAGTGTGAGTACTGCATCCTACCACTGAGTGTGAGTACTGCATCCTACCACTGAGTGTGAGTACTGCATCCTACCACTGAGTGTGAGTACTGCATCCTACCACTGAGTGTGAGTACTGCATCCTACCACTGAGTGTGAGTACTGCATCCTACCACTGAGTGTGAGTACTGCATCCTACCACTGAGTGTGAGTACTGCATCCTACCACTGAGTGTGAGTACTGCATCCTACCACTGAGTGTGAGTACTGCATCCTACCACTGAGTGTGCGTACTGCATCCTACCACTGAGTGTGAGTACTGCATCCTACCACTGAGTGTGAGTACTGCATCCTACCACTGAGTGTGAGTACTCCATACTACCACTGAGTGTGAGTACTGCATCCTACCACTGAGTGTGAGTACTGCATCCTACCACAGAGTGTGAGTACTGCATCCTACCACTGAGTGTGAGTACTGCGACCTACCACTGAGTGTGAGTACTGCATCCTACCACTGAGTGTGAGTACTGCATCCTACCACTGAGTGTGAGTACTCCATCCTACCACTGAGTGTGAGTACTCCATCCTACCACTGAGTGTGAGTACTCCATCCTACCACTGAGTGTGAGTACTGCATCCTACCACTGAGTGTGAGTACTGCATCCTACCACTGAGTGTGAGTACTCCATCCTACCACTGAGTGTGAGTACTCCATCCTACCACTGAGTGTGAGTACTCCATCCTACCACTGAGTGTGAGTACTGCATCCTGCCACTGAGTGTGAGTACTGCATCCTACCACTGAGTGTGAGTACTGCATCCTACCACTGAGTGTGAGTACTCCATCCTACCACTGAGTGTGAGTACTGCATCCTGCCACTGAGTGTGAGTACTGCATCCTACCACTGAGTGTGAGTACTCCATCCTACCACTGAGTGTGAGTACTGCATCCTACCACTGAGTGTGAGTACTGCATCCTACCACTGAGTGTGAGTACTGCATCCTACCACTGAGTGTGAGTACGCCATCCTACCACTGAGTGTGAGTACTCCATCCTACCACTGAGTGTGAGTACTGCATCCTACCACTGAGTGTGAGTACTGCATCCTACCACTGAGTGTGAGTACTGCATCCTACCACTGAGTGTGAGTACTGCATCCTACCACTGAGTGTGAGTACTGCATCCTACCACTGAGTGTGAGTACTGCATCCTACCACTGAGTGTGAGTACTGCATCCTACCACTGAGTGTGAGTACGCCATCCTACCACTGAGTGTGAGTACTCCATCCTACCACTGAGTGTGAGTACTGCATCCTACCACTGAGTGTGAGTACTGCATCCTACCACTGAGTGTGAGTACTGCATCCTACCACTGAGTGTGAGTACTGCATCCTACCACTGAGTGTGAGTACTGCATCCTACCACTGAGTGTGAGTACTGCATCCTACCACTGAGTGTGAGTACTGCATCCTACCACTGAGTGTGCGTACTGCATCCTACCACTGAGTGTGAGTACTGCATCCTACCACTGAGTGTGAGTACTCCATACTACCACTGAGTGTGAGTACTGCATCCTACCACTGAGTGTGAGTACTGCATCCTACCACTGAGTGTGAGTACTGCATCCTACCACTGAGTGTGAGTACTGCGACCTACCACTGAGTGTGAGTACTGCATCCTACCACTGAGTGTGAGTACTGCATCCTACCACTGAGTGTGAGTACTCCATCCTACCACTGAGTGTGAGTACTCCATCCTACCACTGAGTGTGAGTACTCCATCCTACCACTGAGTGTGAGTACTGCATCCTACCACTGAGTGTGAGTACTGCATCCTACCACTGAGTGTGAGTACTCCATCCTACCACTGAGTGTGAGTACTCCATCCTACCACTGAGTGTGAGTACTCCATCCTACCACTGAGTGTGAGTACTGCATCCTGCCACTGAGTGTGAGTACTGCATCCTACCACTGAGTGTGAGTACTGCATCCTACCACTGAGTGTGAGTACTCCATCCTACCACTGAGTGTGAGTACTGCATCCTGCCACTGAGTGTGAGTACTGCATCCTACCACTGAGTGTGAGTACTCCATCCTACCACTGAGTGTGAGTACTGCATCCTACCACTGAGTGTGAGTACTGCATCCTACCACTGAGTGTGAGTACTGCATCCTACCACTGACAGTGAAAGTTGCAGACTGAACTTGTGTCAGATACACATATATGAACTATTGATTTGAAAATGGATTGTCTGTCTCTCTTTATCCCCAGATGGTCGTATGGTGTACTTCTCTGGGAGATAGTGAGCTTAGGTTTGTATCCAGTGTGGTGAATTATATATACACTGTACTGTTTGGAGTGAAGTGGAGTCTGATACAGAAATAGAATGACTAGAATGGGAAACCTAGTCAGTGATTCCATTACTATGGAGTCTCATAGTCCTGTTCTGTGTGTGTGTATCAGGAGGTAATCTGTAATGTGTGTGTGTGTGTGTGTGTGCGTCTCTCTCTCTCTCTCTCTCAGGTGGTACTCCGTACTGTGGGATGACCTGTGCTGAGCTGTATGAGAAACTCCCTCAAAGCTACCGGCTGGAGAAACCACTCAACTGTGACGATGAGGTGTAAGTACCCACAGACAGACCATTTTACAGAGCAAAGATCACAGGAATATAGACATACATTATTAGTATAAAAAAACAACATCTACATTTAAAATCAAGATTAAAAAGTTGAAATCAAGATAAAAAAGTTTCCAGATGAATCCCCATATAATAGAGATGTACACTATACCACCACTCTCTCGTGTTGTGTCCAGGTATGACCTGATGGGTCAGTGCTGGAGGGAAAAGCCCTACAAGAGACCCTCATTCCAACAGATACTGGTCTCTCTCAAAAGGATGCTGGAGGAGAGGAAGGTAAATCAAACACACATTTTCTTCAGGAAATATACTTTTTTTTTTTTTTTTTTCAATTCTTTCTTTAGAATTATTCACAAGTTTTCATATTATTTACACTAAGGCTCCGTAGTAACTGAAATGTTTTCTAATCTTTCAATGAAAACAGCGTTATGTATTGTTTTTATTTTTTAAGAGGTTTAATGAGTTAATAATATAGTAATTAACATGATTTCTCTCTGTGTGTTGTTGTTTCTAGACGTACGTCAACACCAGTCTGTATGAGAAGTTCACCTACGCCGGCATCGACTGCTCCGCGGAAGAAGCGGGATGATTTGCTGCTGAAAACAAAAACGACACGACAATATTTCCACCATGGCGTTGTACACCAATCATAAAGCTACATGGTTGAAACAATCCTCCACCCGGGGGTTTAAGGACTGGTATTTTGCGCATATTGTGTACTCCAAGTTACGTGCTAACATTGTACAATCATTAACCAACCGGCAAGACTTTCGTCTTGATGTAAACCTGCATTATTGTTGATGATTTTTATGTTGTGATGAATGTCCAGGGCACCCTATTCTCTATGGGGTCCTGGTTAAAAGTAGTGCACTATGTAGGGAATAGGGTGCCATAGACCATGGTCAAAAGTAGTGCACTATGTAGGGAATAGGGTGGCATAGACCCTGGTTAAAAGTAGTGCACTATGTAGGGAATAGGGTGCCATAGACCCTGGTTAAAAGTAGTGCACTATGTAGGGAATAGGCCACCATAGATCCTGGTCAAAAGTAGTGCACTATGTAGGGAATAGGGTGCCATTTGAGATGCAATCCTATGATAGTCATTGGCTGACTTATAACAACACTGTAACGGTTGTCCTTATAAAGGCAGTGGAACCAGATGTTACAACCCTGTCAGTCAACAGTGATGTCACATGTATTGTAAGTATCTTTCACAAATTGAGGCCTAGATTCACTCGGATCATGGCGCTATCCGGCGGTAGCTGACACCTGCGTTGGAGCCTTATAGAGCAGCGAGCAGCTGTTCTTGTGATCCTTGCCAGAAGCCACACTCGTCCCCACTCGCTTTAGAAGTTCAGAAAGAGAAGTCTATATAGACATACTGACATTCAAATTGAAAATAAAAAAAAATCAGGAAATGAAATAATGATGATTTCAGCCTAATCGAGGTGTAAATCACATCTCACACTCCAGTGTTGGAATGTGTAAACAAGGCTGCATGGGATTTATCTTAATGCGACTCCATGCAGCCAATGGCGATGTCTACTTCAGGTATAACGCCGGGAGCTACTTGTGGATTTAACAGCTCTAACGCCAAAACCAACCACTATGCGGGTGGCGTCTAGCGCGGATCTGAGTCTAGCCTCAAACCACTACATAGACAAACTGTATCCTTAAAATAAAATAAAAAACGTTTTGTGATTAAATACTTATCTGTGATGTTTGATTATTGATACTTTTGACTAATGATGTGAATACCTTTTAATTCTGAGGATTTAAGCACATTCGTTTTTTTGTTAAACAGCATATGGGCCTGATACCACCTAGTGGTATAGGATTCAAGCAGTTTACAAAGCATTGAGCCATGTACAACCAAATCTACAGTACATGGGTCATTCCACCAATGCGGTGTCTTTTGAAAAGTGTATCTTGGTAAAACAAATACTTAATTTGTTTTACTTAATTTAATTAATTAATTTAATTTAATTTCATCTAATTATAACATTCTGTCAGAGAGCACATGTTCAACTTCATTTAAAAAAAACATTTTTCCCACCTCAAGAGGTTAAGCAAAGAAACAGTCAGTCAAAACAGGGAAAATTGATCAAGTTGTAACCGCAGCCATGGTGACAGTGAAAATTGTCCAGCATGCAACAAAAAAAAAAAATGCAGGAAGTATAACAAAATGGGTCAAAGATGTTACAGCTGAGGATGAAATGCAAAAGGGGCATTCTGTTAGGATCAGTTGCCAAGCAGTATGATTCTGAAGATCAGTGGCATGTTGAGCTACACGTGTCAAGTTCAAGATTGAAACTGGGGCTGATATTATAGTGATGTCTCAGAGCACTTACCAGAGCTTGCCACAGCACCCCCTGCTGGCTAACATTGAAACTGGTGCTGATATTATAGTAATGTCTCAGAGCACTTACCAGAGCTTGCCACAGCACCCCCTGCTGGCTAACATTGAAACTACTGTTCACAGCCCAGGTGGCAGGATTGATTTTATGGGGATTTAAAAAAATGTTTATTTAACGAGGTAAGTCAGTTAAGAACAAATCCCTTATTTACAATGACGGCCGAGGAACAGTGGGTTAACTGCCTTGTTCAGGGGAAGAATGACAGATTTTTACATTGTCAGCTCGGGGACTACAATCTAGTAACCTTTCGGTTACTGGCCCAACGCTCTAACCACTAGGCTACCTAACCACGAGTGAAAGAAAAAGGAGAAATGTACAAATTCTGGATCTTTGTGATTCGAGTGCCATACGTTAATAACATACCTAGCAGAACCGTTGCATGAAAGATGGGTTTGGTCCTCAGAACAGATGTGTTTGGAGAGATGGGCCTACTGAATTGTGAACCGGTCAAGATTGAGTTTAGACCCGAGGAAGTCCCCTATTCTCTGACTTCGCCACGCAGAATTCCTTCTCCACTTCTTCCAAGAGGTAAGGAGGAACTGGACAGAATGGGAAGATATGACATCATGGAGGGAGTAACCATGCCTACAGACCGGCGTGCTCCCATGGTGCTGATGGCAAAGTGAGAACGTGCGTAGACTTAAAACGACTCAATGAAGCAGTGAAAACGGGATAGTTTACCCGTTGGAGGATATAGCACCAAAGCTATCTAGTCTTTCAGAGGGAGATGAGCGAGCTCCTGAGAGGACAGGATGACATACTGGTGCAGCAAACAAGGAAGAACACGACAGGAATCTGAGCAAAGCGCTACAGACCATCAAAGAGTCAGGACTACAAGCGGAACAAAGACAAGTGCCACTTTGGGAAGTAAGGAGATACAATACTTTGGTCATGTGATCGGAGCAGACTTAAGAGCCCAATCCTGTAGACAGTTACACCACAGTTGGTATACAGGAAGTTGTAGAGCTAAGGAGAGTGTGTCCAGGGTTCTTTTTCCTTTCGCCTCTAAGTTGTCTCATTTATCCTCAAAGAGACTCGTGACTTGGAATACATGGTGTTGCCATGACAAACAGTCTGCTGCCTTTTACAAAACATTTTTTTTATTTTTTTTTATTTTTTACAACCATCCATTTCATAAATGGGAGACATTAGAGATGAGTTAATGAGCTCAGACGAAGAGATTGAAGCTCGGCGTTTCTCTCAACAACAGATGTACACAACACCAGTAGAATGTGAAACTACCCCTCAAAATGAAATGACAGGAAGAGTCTGAGAAACGAATCAAAACACACTTTATTGCTTCTGGTCGTAGTAACGTTGACATGGAATCATGAACAGTCAAACAGCATTAAAAACAGTAAATATGGTGTCAGTGTTTTCTAGTAAAACAGAATAAACATTCAGTTACTGTGTAAGACCGAGGCTGGGACTATTACACGTTAGACTACAGACTGTGAGGATTGTATTGACAGACTGGATGCCAGTGTTGTTAAAGTCTCACACAGGACTACCATATTCTCCAGGACAAAGGTGTCAGCACTACAGGTGCAGATTTAAATAGAAAGAAGTCCTCACGCTGAAGTGATTGAAAAAACCTGATCATGATTGATGTACATCTTATTTGAAGAGTAAGTCAATGCTAACAGCACTTGAAAGGACCTGTGACACTACCAACGCTACAGTTGGTTATTCCATTTGTACTGCTGTTATTGATCATTCTGGGTACCTGAAGTCAAGTCACGGTATTTACATTTGTCAACAACAAAATATGGAAGGAACACCGCTGTCCATATGCTTTTGAATCATAAAAATGTAGACAGGTGAAACATCAAATTAACTCGACGTGATTCAACAAATAAATGTAATTGTTATAAACTATGAACTAGGCAATCACAGATTCAACCACATGAACGGTAGCTAAATCATGACGGTTACCAGTCAAACACACGATGACACAAAACACAGACTAAATGAACGAAATCAACTGACTGATTTGGCCGTCTCCACGCCAAAGATCATGATTACAAACATGAAAAGATAACATCTTGTGATGATTTTCAACTGTTCATTACAAAACTACCAGGAAAAGCAGGTTTCCGAGACAAGACATAATTAAACAACAAAAACCATGTTATTGTTGGAGACTATATAGACAAACTGTAACCAACACCGGGTAAACGTCTGTATCCGTCCACATCAAATACCTCATCAGTGTATAAAAACATTGTCAGGGTATTAAAACCTCATCAGGGTATTAAAACCTCATCAGTGTATTAAAACCTCATCAGAGTATTAAAACCTCATTAGTGTATTAAAACCTCATCAGGGTATTAAAACCTCATCAGTGTATTAAAACATTGTCAGGGTATTAAAACCTCATCAGGGTATTAAAACCTCATCAGGGTATTAAAACCTCATCAGGGTATTAAAACCTCATCAGGGTATTAAAACCTCATCAGGGTATTAAAACCTCATCAGGGTATTAAAACCTCATCAGTGTATTAAAACCTCATCAGTGTATTAAAACCTCATCAGGGTATTAAAACCTCATCAGTGTATTAAAACCTCATCAGGGTATTAAAACCTCATCAGGGTATTAAAACCTCATTAGTGTATTAAAACCTCATCAGGGTATTAAAACCTCATCAGTGTATTAAAACATTGTCAGGGTATTAAAACCTCATCAGGGTATTAAAACCTCATCAGGGTATTAAAACCTCATCAGGGTATTAAAACCTCATCAGGGTATTAAAACCTCATCAGGGTATTAAAACCTCATCAGGGTATTAAAACCTCATCAGTGTATTAAAACCTCATCAGTGTATTAAAACCTCATCAGGGTATTAAAACCTCATCAGTGTATTAAAACCTCATCAGGGTATTAAAACCTCATCAGGGTATTAAAACCTCATTAGTGTATTAACCATGTGCAGCATTCTACAAAGCTTAAGTCCTACTGTAGAGCGCCCCATAGTGGAGAAAGGAGGTCAAACCTGTGTGTAGATTCTACCAGCAGTCAGTCATGTGGTCCTAGTAGGGAACAGGGTGCCATTTTAGATGTACCACTACTACGCAATCAACTCATGTAAATGTTAGTTAACTTCTCTAGGGTAGGGGGCAGCATTTTCACGTTTGGATGAAAAGCATACCCAAATTCAACTGCCAGCTACTCATCCCCAGGAGATAAGATATGCATATTATTAGTGGATTTGGATGGACAACACTCTGAAGTTTCTAAAACTGTTTGAATCATGTCTGAGTATAGCTTATTTAACCCCGAGGACAAACCATTCAGATTTTTTTTCTTTTGAGGTCACTGTCTCTTCAATGATTTTTCATTGGGAAACCAGATTTCTAAGCGAATTGCTTGCAGTTCCTACGGCTTCCACTAGATGTCAACAGTCGTGAGAAATAGGTTGAGTTTATTCCTTTGTGTAATGAAGAAATACGGCCATCTTGAAGTCGAGTCACTCCAGGTGTCCTGGACATGCGTTTCAATCAAACAGAAGGCATGCTACATATCGTTTTAATCCTCTATTGAACACATATCATCCCGTCTTCAATTTTATCAATTATTAACGTTAAAAAATACCTAAAGTTGTATTACAAAAGTTTTTTGAAATTTTTTGGCAAAGTTTACAGGTAACCTTTGAGATATTTTGTCGTCACGTTTGAGCAAGTTGGAACCGGTGTTTTTCTGGATCAAACGCGCCAAATAAATGGACATTTTGGATATATATCGACGGAATTAATCGAACAAAAGGACCATTTGTGATGTTTATGGGACATATTGGAGTGCCAACAACAGAAGCTCGTCAAAGGTAAGGCATGAATTATATTTTTATTTCTGCGTTTTGTGTTGTGCCTGCAGGGTTGAAAAGTTTTCTCTATTTTGTTTACTATGGTGCTATGCTCAGATAATAGCATCGTATGCTTTCGCTGAAAAACCTATTTGAATTCTGACGTGTTGGCTGGATTCACAACCAGTGTAGCTTTAATTTGGTATCTTTCATGCGTGATTTAATGAAATTTTGATTTTATAGTAATTTTCATAGTAATTCATTTTAATTTGGCGCTCTGCTTTTTCTCAGGCTTTTTGCCAAGTGATACAGTAGCGTCTTGCCTAAACTCAGATTTTTGGATATAAATATGAACTTTACCGAATAAAAAATACATGTATTGTGTAACATGAAGTCCTATGGGTGTCATCTGATGAAGATTATCAAAGGTTAGTGATTAATTTGATCTCTATTTCTGCTTTTTGTTACTGCTCTCTTTGGCTGGAAAAATGGCTGTCTTTTTCTGTGACTTGGCTCATACCTAACATAATCGTTTAGTGTGCTTTCGTCGTAAAACCTTTTTGAAATCGGACACTTTGGCTGGATTTACAACAAGTGTATCTTTAAAATGGTGTAAAATACTTGTATGTTTGAGGAATTTAAATTATAGGATTTCTGTTGTTTTGAATTTGGCGCCCTGCAGTTTCACTGGCTGTTGACGAGGTGGGACGCTACCGTCCCACATACCCTAGAGAGGTTAAATCATCTCCTCCTCAATGACGTGGTGTTACAGAGGGAGGTCCTCCTCAACGACGTGGTGTTACAGAGGGAGGTCCTCCTCAACGATGTGGTGTTACAGAGGGAGGTCCTCCTCAACGATGTGGTGTTACAGAGGGAGGTCCTCCTCAACGATGTGGTGTTACAGAGGGAGGTCCTCCTCAACGATGTGGTGTTACAGAGGGAGGTCCTCCTCAACGACGTGGTGTTACAGAGGGAGGTCCTCCTCAACGACGTGGTGTTACAGAGGGAGGTCCTCCTCAACGACGTGGTGTTACAGAGGGAGGTCCTCCTCAACGACGTGGTGTTACAGAGGGAGGTCCTCCTCAACGACGTGGTGTTACAGAGGGAGGTCCTTAAAGTAAACTACAGTAGAAATAGTAGAATGTCTTTGCTACAGTGTCCATCCATCCATCCATCCCATTCATCCATACATTCATCCGGGTATATCTGCAGGTTCTTCTCTTGCTATCAGAATGACAGCGATGACATCTAGCTAGTTGAATCACACTGATGATGTCATCAAGCTTCAGAGTCAACTGTGTACCCCTCCATATCTCCATGGTAACCTCCTGCCATGCCAGCAGGACGTCCCCGACAGTCCCTCAGCTGCTCCAGTGGTTCTGCTCCTCAGTGACACATCCCAGAAGTCATCTCTTTCTGGAAGGGAGAAAAGAAACACACGTGACTGAGACGATGAAACACACAGTTACACGTGACTGAGACGATGAAACACACAGTTACACGTGACTGAGGATGAAACACACAGTTACACGTGACTGAGACGATGAAACACACAGTTACACGTGACTGAGGATGAAACACACAGTTACACGTGACTGAGACGATGAAACACACAGTTACACGTGACTGAGGATGAAACACACAGTTACACGTGACAGACGATGAAACACACAGTTACACGTGACTGAGGATGAAACACACAGTTACACGTGACTGAGACGATGAAACACACAGTTACACGTGACTGAGGATGAAACACACAGTTACACGTGACTGAGACGATGAAACACACAGTTACACGTGACTGAGACGATGAAACACACAGTTACACGTGACTGAGGATGAAACACACAGTTACACATGACTGAGACGATGAAACACACAGTTACACGTGACTGAGACGATGAAACACACAGTTACACGTGACTGAGGATGAAACACACAGTTACACGTGACTGTGACGATGAAACACACAGTTACACGTGACTGAGACGATGAAACACACAGTTACACGTGACTGAGACGATGAAACACACAGTTACACGTGACTGTGACGATGAAACACACAGTTACACGTGACTGAGACGATGAAACACACAGTTACACGTGACTGTGACGATGAAACACACAGTTACACGTGACTGAGACGATGAAACACACAGTTACACGTGACTGAGGAGGAAACACACAGTTACACGTGACTGAGACGATGAAACACACAGTTACACGTGACTGAGACGATGAAACACACTGTGTGTCTCACGTGACTGAGGATGAAACACACAGTTACACGTGACTGAGGATGAAACACACAGTTACACGTGACTGAGACGATGAAACACACAGTTACAAGTGACTGTGACGATGAAACACACAGTTACACGTGACTGTGACGATGAAACACACAGTTACACGTGACTGAGGATGAAACACACAGTTACACGTGACTGTGACGATGAAACACACAGCTACACGTGACTGAGGATGAAACACACAGTTACACGTGACTGAGACGATGAAACACACAGTTACACGTGACTGAGACGATGAAACACACAGTTACACGTGACTGAGGATGAAACACACAGTTACACGTGACTGAGACGATGAAACACACAGTTACACGTGACTGAGGAGGAAACACACAGTTACACGTGACTGAGGAGGAAACACACAGTTACACGTGACTGAGACGATGAAACACACAGTTACACGTGACTGTGACGATGAAACACACAGTTACACGTGACTGAGGATGAAACACACAGTTACACGTGACTGAGGATGAAACACACAGTTACACGTGACTGAGACGATGAAACACACAGTTACACGTGACTGTGACGATGAAACACACAGTTACACGTGACTGTGACGATGAAACACACAGTTACACGTGACAGACGATGAAACACACAGTTACACGTGACTGAGGATGAAACACACAGTTACACGTGACTGAGGATGAAACACACAGTTACACGTGACTGAGGATGAAACACACAGTTACACGTGACTGAGGATGAAACACACAGTTACACGTGACTGAGACGATGAAACACACAGTTACACGTGACTGTGACGATGAAACACACAGTTACACGTGACTGAGGATGAAACACACAGTTACACGTGACTGAGGATGAAACACACAGTTACACGTGACTGAGACGATGAAACACACAGTTACACGTGACTGTGACGATGAAACACACAGTTACACGTGACTGTGACGATGAAACACACAGTTACACGTGACTGAGACGATGAAACACACAGTTACACGTGACTGAGGATGAAACACACAGTTACACGTGACTGAGGATGAAACACACAGTTACACGTGACTGAGGATGAAACACACAGTTACACGTGACTGAGGATGAAACACACAGTTACACGTGACTGAGACGATGAAACACACAGTTACACGTGACTGTGACGATGAAACACACAGTTACACGTAACTGAGAAGATGAAACACACAGTTACACGTGACTGAGACGATGAAACACACAGTTACACGTGACTGAGAAGATGAAACACACAGTTACACGTGACTGAGACGATGAAACACACAGTTACACGTGACTGAGAAGATGAAACACACAGTTACACGTGACTGAGACGATGAAACACACAGTTACACGTGACTGTGACGATGAAACACACAGTTACACGTGACTGAGGATGAAACACACAGTTACACGTGACTGAGGATGAAACACACAGTTACACGTGACTGAGACGATGAAACACACAGTTACACGTGACTGTGACGATGAAACACACAGTTACACGTGACTGTGACGATGAAACACACAGTTACACGTGACTGAGACGATGAAACACACAGTTACACGTGACTGAGGATGAAACACACAGTTACACGTGACTGAGGATGAAACACACAGTTACACGTGACTGAGGATGAAACACACAGTTACACGTGACTGAGGATGAAACACACAGTTACACGTGACTGAGACGATGAAACACACAGTTACACGTGACTGTGACGATGAAACACACAGTTACACGTAACTGAGAAGATGAAACACACAGTTACACGTGACTGTGACGATGAAACACACAGTTACACGTGACTGAGAAGATGAAACACACAGTTACACGTGACTGAGACGATGAAACACACAGTTACACGTGACTGAGAAGATGAAACACACAGTTACACGTGACTGAGACGATGAAACACACAGTTACACGTGACTGAGAAGATGAAACACACAGTTACACGTGACTGAGACGATGAAACACACAGTTACACGTGACTGAGGATGAAACACACAGTTACACGTGACTGAGGATGAAACACACAGTTACACGTGACTGAGGATGAAACACACAGTTACACGTGACTGAGACGATGAAACACACAGTTACACGTGACTGTGACGATGAAACACACAGTTACACGTGACTGAGGATGAAACACACAGTTACACGTGACTGAGGATGAAACACACAGTTACACGTGACTGAGACGATGAAACACACAGTTACACGTGACTGTGACGATGAAACACACAGTTACACGTGACTGTGACGATGAAACACACAGTTACACGTGACTGAGACGATGAAACACACAGTTACACGTGACTGAGGATGAAACACACAGTTACACGTGACTGAGGATGAAACACACAGTTACACGTGACTGAGGATGAAACACACAGTTACACGTGACTGAGGATGAAACACACAGTTACACGTGACTGAGACGATGAAACACACAGTTACACGTGACTGAGGAGGAAACACACAGTTACACGTGACTGAGACGATGAAACACACAGTTACACGTGACTGTGACGATGAAACACACAGTTACACGTAACTGAGAAGATGAAACACACAGTTACACGTGACTGTGACGATGAAACACACAGTTACACGTGACTGAGAAGATGAAACACACAGTTACACGTGACTGAGACGATGAAACACACAGTTACACGTGACTGAGAAGATGAAACACACAGTTACACGTGACTGAGACGATGAAACACACAGTTACACGTGACTGAGAAGATGAAACACACAGTTACACGTGACTGAGACGATGAAACACACAGTTACACGTGACTGAGAAGATGAAACACACAGTTACACGTGACTGAGACGATGAAACACACAGTTACACGTGACTGAGACGATGAAACACACAGTTACACGTGACTGAGGATGAAACACACAGTTACATGTGACTGAGGATGAAACACACAGTTACACGTGACTGAGAAGATGAAACACACAGTTACACGTGACTGAGAAGATGAAACACACAGTTACACGTGACTGAGACGATGAAACACACAGTTAAACGTGACTGAGACGATGAAACACACAGTTACACGTGACTGAGGATGAAACACACAGTTACACGTGACTGTGACGATGAAACACACAGTTACACGTGACTGAGGAGGAAACACACAGTTACACGTGACTGAGACGATGAAACACACAGTTACACGTGACTGAGGATGAAACACACAGTTACACGTGACTGAGAAGATGAAACACACAGTTACACGTGACTGAGGATGAAACACACAGTTACACGTGACTGAGACGATGAAACACACAGTTACACGTGACTGAGGATGAAACACACAGTTACACGTGACTGAGGATGAAACACACAGTTACACGTGACTGAGACGATGAAACACACAGTTACACGTGACTGAGACGATGAAACACACAGTTACACGTGACTGAGACGATGAAACACACAGTTACACGTGACTGAGATGATGAAACACACAGTTACACGTGACTGAGGATGAAACACACAGTTACACGTGACTGAGGATGAAACACACAGTTACACGTGACTGAGGAGGAAACACACAGTTACACGTGACTGAGACGATGAAACACACAGTTACACGTGACTGAGGATGAAACACACAGTTACACGTGACTGAGGATGAAACACACAGTTACACGTGACTGAGGATGAAACACACAGTTACACGTGACTGAGGAGGAAACACACAGTTACACGTGACTGTGACGATGAAACACACAGTTACACGTGACTGTGACGATGAAACACACAGTTACACGTGACTGAGGATGAAACACACAGTTACACGTGACTGAGACGATGAAACACACAGTTACACGTGACTGTGACGATGAAACACACAGTTACACGTGACTGTGACGATGAAACACACAGTTACACGTGACTGTGACGATGAAACACACAGTTACACGTGACTGAGGATGAAACACACAGTTACACGTGACTGAGGAGGAAACACACAGTTACACGTGACTGAGGAGGAAACACACAGTTACACGTGACTGTGACGATGAAACACACAGTTACACGTGACTGAGGATGAAACACACAGTTACACGTGACTGAGACGATGAAACACACAGTTACACGTGACTGTGACGATGAAACACACAGTTACACGTGACTGTGACGATGAAACACACAGTTACACGTGACTGAGACGATGAAACACAGAGTTACACGTGACTGAGGATGAAACACACAGTTACACGTGACTGAGGATGAAACACACAGTTACACGTGACTGAGGATGAAACACACAGTTACACGTGACTGAGACGATGAAACACACAGTTACACGTGACTGTGACGATGAAACACACAGTTACACGTGACTGAGGATGAAACACACAGTTACACGTGACTGAGGATGAAACACACAGTTACACGTGACTGAGACGATGAAACACACAGTTACACGTGACTGTGACGATGAAACACACAGTTACACGTGACTGTGACGATGAAACACACAGTTACACGTGACTGAGACGATGAAACACACAGTTACACGTGACTGAGGATGAAACACACAGTTACACGTGACTGAGGATGAAACACACAGTTACACGTGACTGAGGATGAAACACACAGTTACACGTGACTGAGACGATGAAACACACAGTTACACGTGACTGAGACGATGAAACACACAGTTACACGTGACTGAGACGATGAAACACACAGTTACACGTGACTGTGACGATGAAACACACAGTTACACGTGACTGAGAAGATGAAACACACAGTTACACGTGACTGTGACGATGAAACACACAGTTACACGTGACTGTGACGATGAAACACACAGTTACACGTGACTGAGAAGATGAAACACACAGTTACACGTGACTGAGACGATGAAACACACAGTTACACGTGACTGAGAAGATGAAACACACAGTTACACGTGACTGAGACGATGAAACACACAGTTACACGTGACTGAGAAGATGAAACACACAGTTACACGTGACTGAGACGATGAAACACACAGTTACACGTGACTGAGAAGATGAAACACACAGTTACACGTGACTGAGACGATGAAACACACAGTTACACGTGACTGAGACGATGAAACACACAGTTACACGTGACTGAGGATGAAACACACAGTTACACGTGACTGAGGATGAAACACACAGTTACACGTGACTGAGGATGAAACACACAGTTACACGTGACTGAGACGATGAAACACACAGTTACACGTGACTGTGACGATGAAACACACAGTTACACGTGACTGAGGATGAAACACACAGTTACACGTGACTGAGGATGAAACACACAGTTACACGTGACTGAGACGATGAAACACACAGTTACACGTGACTGTGACGATGAAACACACAGTTACACGTGACTGTGACGATGAAACACACAGTTACACGTGACTGAGACGATGAAACACACAGTTACACGTGACTGAGGATGAAACACACAGTTACACGTGACTGAGGATGAAACACACAGTTACACGTGACTGAGGATGAAACACACAGTTACACGTGACTGAGGATGAAACACACAGTTACACGTGACTGAGACGATGAAACACACAGTTACACGTGACTGTGACGATGAAACACACAGTTACACGTAACTGAGAAGATGAAACACACAGTTACACGTGACTGAGACGATGAAACACACAGTTACACGTGACTGAGAAGATGAAACACACAGTTACACGTGACTGAGACGATGAAACACACAGTTACACGTGACTGAGAAGATGAAACACACAGTTACACGTGACTGAGACGATGAAACACACAGTTACACGTGACTGTGACGATGAAACACACAGTTACACGTGACTGAGGATGAAACACACAGTTACACGTGACTGAGGATGAAACACACAGTTACACGTGACTGAGACGATGAAACACACAGTTACACGTGACTGTGACGATGAAACACACAGTTACACGTGACTGTGACGATGAAACACACAGTTACACGTGACTGAGACGATGAAACACACAGTTACACGTGACTGAGGATGAAACACACAGTTACACGTGACTGAGGATGAAACACACAGTTACACGTGACTGAGGATGAAACACACAGTTACACGTGACTGAGACGATGAAACACACAGTTACACGTGACTGTGACGATGAAACACACAGTTACACGTAACTGAGAAGATGAAACACACAGTTACACGTGACTGTGACGATGAAACACACAGTTACACGTGACTGAGAAGATGAAACACACAGTTACACGTGACTGAGACGATGAAACACACAGTTACACGTGACTGAGAAGATGAAACACACAGTTACACGTGACTGAGACGATGAAACACACAGTTACACGTGACTGAGAAGATGAAACACACAGTTACACGTGACTGAGACGATGAAACACACAGTTACACGTGACTGAGGATGAAACACACAGTTACACGTGACTGAGGATGAAACACACAGTTACACGTGACTGAGGATGAAACACACAGTTACACGTGACTGAGACGATGAAACACACAGTTACACGTGACTGTGACGATGAAACACACAGTTACACGTGACTGAGGATGAAACACACAGTTACACGTGACTGAGGATGAAACACACAGTTACACGTGACTGAGACGATGAAACACACAGTTACACGTGACTGTGACGATGAAACACACAGTTACACGTGACTGTGACGATGAAACACACAGTTACACGTGACTGAGACGATGAAACACACAGTTACACGTGACTGAGGATGAAACACACAGTTACACGTGACTGAGGATGAAACACACAGTTACACGTGACTGAGGATGAAACACACAGTTACACGTGACTGAGGATGAAACACACAGTTACACGTGACTGAGGATGAAACACACAGTTACACGTGACTGAGACGATGAAACACACAGTTACACGTGACTGAGGAGGAAACACACAGTTACACGTGACTGAGACGATGAAACACACAGTTACACGTGACTGTGACGATGAAACACACAGTTACACGTAACTGAGAAGATGAAACACACAGTTACACGTGACTGTGACGATGAAACACACAGTTACACGTGACTGAGAAGATGAAACACACAGTTACACGTGACTGAGACGATGAAACACACAGTTACACGTGACTGAGAAGATGAAACACACAGTTACACGTGACTGAGACGATGAAACACACAGTTACACGTGACTGAGAAGATGAAACACACAGTTACACGTGACTGAGACGATGAAACACACAGTTACACGTGACTGAGAAGATGAAACACACAGTTACACGTGACTGAGACGATGAAACACACAGTTACACGTGACTGAGACGATGAAACACACAGTTACACGTGACTGAGGATGAAACACACAGTTACATGTGACTGAGGATGAAACACACAGTTACACGTGACTGAGAAGATGAAACACACAGTTACACGTGACTGAGAAGATGAAACACACAGTTACACGTGACTGAGACGATGAAACACACAGTTAAACGTGACTGAGACGATGAAACACACAGTTACACGTGACTGAGGATGAAACACACAGTTACACGTGACTGTGACGATGAAACACACAGTTACACGTGACTGAGGAGGAAACACACAGTTACACGTGACTGAGACGATGAAACACACAGTTACACGTGACTGAGGATGAAACACACAGTTACACGTGACTGAGAAGATGAAACACACAGTTACACGTGACTGAGGATGAAACACACAGTTACACGTGACTGAGACGATGAAACACACAGTTACACGTGACTGAGGATGAAACACACAGTTACACGTGACTGAGGATGAAACACACAGTTAAACGTGACTGAGACGATGAAACACACAGTTACACGTGACTGAGACGATGAAACACACAGTTACACGTGACTGAGACGATGAAACACACAGTTACACGTGACTGAGACGATGAAACACACAGTTACACGTGACTGAGGAGGAAACACACAGTTACACGTGACTGAGGAGGAAACACACAGTTACACGTGACTGAGACGATGAAACACACAGTTACACGTGACTGAGGATGAAACACACAGTTACACGTGACTGAGGAGGAAACACACAGTTACACGTGACTGAGGAGGAAACACACAGTTACACGTGACTGAGACGATGAAACACACAGTTACACGTGACTGAGGATGAAACACACAGTTACACGTGACTGAGGATGAAACACACAGTTACACGTGACTGAGGAGGAAACACACAGTTACACGTGACTGAGGAGGAAACACACAGTTACACGTGACTGTGACGATGAAACACACAGTTACACGTGACTGAGGATGAAACACACAGTTACACGTGACTGAGACGATGAAACACACAGTTACACGTGACTGTGACGATGAAACACACAGTTACACGTGACTGTGACGATGAAACACACAGTTACACGTGACTGAGGATGAAACACACAGTTACACGTGACTGAGGAGGAAACACACAGTTACACGTGACTGAGGAGGAAACACACAGTTACACGTGACTGTGACGATGAAACACACAGTTACACGTGACTGAGGATGAAACACACAGTTACACGTGACTGAGACGATGAAACACACAGTTACACGTGACTGTGACGATGAAACACACAGTTACACGTGACTGTGACGATGAAACACACAGTTACACGTGACTGAGACGATGAAACACAGAGTTACACGTGACTGAGGATGAAACACACAGTTACACGTGACTGAGGATGAAACACACAGTTACACGTGACTGAGGATGAAACACACAGTTACACGTGACTGAGACGATGAAACACACAGTTACACGTGACTGTGACGATGAAACACACAGTTACACGTGACTGAGGATGAAACACACAGTTACACGTGACTGAGACGATGAAACACACAGTTACACGTGACTGAGACGATGAAACACACAGTTACACGTGACTGTGACGATGAAACACACAGTTACACGTGACTGAGACGATGAAACACACAGTTACACGTGACTGAGACGATGAAACACACAGTTACACGTGACTGAGGATGAAACACACAGTTACACGTGACTGAGGATGAAACACACAGTTACACGTGACTGAGGATGAAACACACAGTTACACGTGACTGAGGATGAAACACACAGTTACACGTGACTGAGACGATGAAACACACAGTTACACGTGACTGAGGAGGAAACACACAGTTACACGTGACTGAGACGATGAAACACACAGTTACACGTGACTGTGACGATGAAACACACAGTTACACGTGACTGAGAAGATGAAACACACAGTTACACGTGACTGTGACGATGAAACACACAGTTACACGTGACTGAGAAGATGAAACACACAGTTACACGTGACTGAGACGATGAAACACACAGTTACACGTGACTGAGAAGATGAAACACACAGTTACACGTGACTGAGACGATGAAACACACAGTTACACGTGACTGAGAAGATGAAACACATAGTTACACGTGACTGAGACGATGAAACACACAGTTACACGTGACTGAGAAGATGAAACACACAGTTACACGTGACTGAGACGATGAAACACACAGTTACACGTGACTGAGACGATGAAACACACAGTTACACGTGACTGAGGATGAAACACACAGTTACATGTGACTGAGGATGAAACACACAGTTACACGTGACTGAGAAGATGAAACACACAGTTACACGTGACTGAGAAGATGAAACACACAGTTACACGTGACTGAGACGATGAAACACACAGTTAAACGTGACTGAGACGATGAAACACACAGTTACACGTGACTGAGGATGAAACACACAGTTACACGTGACTGTGACGATGAAACACACAGTTACACGTGACTGAGGAGGAAACACACAGTTACACGTGACTGAGACGATGAAACACACAGTTACACGTGACTGAGGATGAAACACACAGTTACACGTGACTGAGACGATGAAACACACAGTTACACGTGACTGTGACGATGAAACACACAGTTACACGTGACTGTGACGATGAAACACACAGTTACACGTGACAGACGATGAAACACACAGTTACACGTGACTGAGGATGAAACACACAGTTACACGTGACTGAGGATGAAACACACAGTTACACGTGACTGAGGATGAAACACACAGTTACACGTGACTGAGGATGAAACACACAGTTACACGTGACTGAGACGATGAAACACACAGTTACACGTGACTGTGACGATGAAACACACAGTTACACGTGACTGAGGATGAAACACACAGTTACACGTGACTGAGGATGAAACACACAGTTACACGTGACTGAGACGATGAAACACACAGTTACACGTGACTGAGGATGAAACACACAGTTACACGTGACTGAGGATGAAACACACAGTTACACGTGACTGAGACGATGAAACACACAGTTACACGTGACTGAGACGATGAAACACACAGTTACACGTGACTGTGACGATGAAACACACAGTTACACGTAACTGAGAAGATGAAACACACAGTTACACGTGACTGAGACGATGAAACACACAGTTACACGTGACTGAGAAGATGAAACACACAGTTACACGTGACTGAGACGATGAAACACACAGTTACACGTGACTGAGACGATGAAACACACAGTTACACGTGACTGAGACGATGAAACACACAGTTACACGTGACTGAGGATGAAACACACAGTTACACGTGACTGAGGATGAAACACACAGTTACACGTGACTGAGGATGAAACACACAGTTACACGTGACTGAGACGATGAAACACACAGTTACACGTGACTGTGACGATGAAACACACAGTTACACGTGACTGAGGATGAAACACACAGTTACACGTGACTGAGGATGAAACACACAGTTACACGTGACTGAGACGATGAAACACACAGTTACACGTGACTGTGACGATGAAACACACAGTTACACGTGACTGTGACGATGAAACACACAGTTACACGTGACTGAGACGATGAAACACACAGTTACACGTGACTGAGGATGAAACACACAGTTACACGTGACTGAGGATGAAACACACAGTTACACGTGACTGAGGATGAAACACACAGTTACACGTGACTGAGGATGAAACACACAGTTACACGTGACTGAGACGATGAAACACACAGTTACACGTGACTGAGGAGGAAACACACAGTTACACGTGACTGAGACGATGAAACACACAGTTACACGTGACTGTGACGATGAAACACACAGTTACACGTAACTGAGAAGATGAAACACACAGTTACACGTGACTGTGACGATGAAACACACAGTTACACGTGACTGAGAAGATGAAACACACAGTTACACGTGACTGAGACGATGAAACACACAGTTACACGTGACTGAGAAGATGAAACACACAGTTACACGTGACTGAGACGATGAAACACACAGTTACACGTGACTGAGAAGATGAAACACACAGTTACACGTGACTGAGACGATGAAACACACAGTTACACGTGACTGAGAAGATGAAACACACAGTTACACGTGACTGAGACGATGAAACACACAGTTACACGTGACTGAGACGATGAAACACACAGTTACACGTGACTGAGGATGAAACACACAGTTACATGTGACTGAGGATGAAACACACAGTTACACGTGACTGAGAAGATGAAACACACAGTTACACGTGACTGAGAAGATGAAACACACAGTTACACGTGACTGAGACGATGAAACACACAGTTAAACGTGACTGAGACGATGAAACACACAGTTACACGTGACTGAGGATGAAACACACAGTTACACGTGACTGTGACGATGAAACACACAGTTACACGTGACTGAGGAGGAAACACACAGTTACACGTGACTGAGACGATGAAACACACAGTTACACGTGACTGAGGATGAAACACACAGTTACACGTGACTGAGAAGATGAAACACACAGTTACACGTGACTGAGGATGAAACACACAGTTACACGTGACTGAGACGATGAAACACACAGTTACACGTGACTGAGGATGAAACACACAGTTACACGTGACTGAGGATGAAACACACAGTTACACGTGACTGAGACGATGAAACACACAGTTACACGTGACTGAGACGATGAAACACACAGTTACACGTGACTGAGACGATGAAACACACAGTTACACGTGACTGAGACGATGAAACACACAGTTACACGTGACTGAGGAGGAAACACACAGTTACACGTGACTGAGGAGGAAACACACAGTTACACGTGACTGAGACGATGAAACACACAGTTACACGTGACTGAGGATGAAACACACAGTTACACGTGACTGAGGATGAAACACACAGTTACACGTGACTGAGGAGGAAACACACAGTTACACGTGACTGAGACGATGAAACACACAGTTACACGTGACTGAGGATGAAACACACAGTTACACGTGACTGAGGATGAAACACACAGTTACACGTGACTGAGGAGGAAACACACAGTTACACGTGACTGAGGAGGAAACACACAGTTACACGTGACTGTGACGATGAAACACACAGTTACACGTGACTGAGGATGAAACACACAGTTACACGTGACTGAGACGATGAAACACACAGTTACACGTGACTGTGACGATGAAACACACAGTTACACGTGACTGTGACGATGAAACACACAGTTACACGTGACTGAGGATGAAACACACAGTTACACGTGACTGAGGAGGAAACACACAGTTACACGTGACTGAGGAGGAAACACACAGTTACACGTGACTGTGACGATGAAACACACAGTTACACGTGACTGAGGATGAAACACACAGTTACACGTGACTGAGACGATGAAACACACAGTTACACGTGACTGTGACGATGAAACACACAGTTACACGTGACTGTGACGATGAAACACACAGTTACACGTGACTGAGACGATGAAACACAGAGTTACACGTGACTGAGGATGAAACACACAGTTACACGTGACTGAGGATGAAACACACAGTTACACGTGACTGAGGATGAAACACACAGTTACACGTGACTGAGGATGAAACACACAGTTACACGTGACTGAGACGATGAAACACACAGTTACACGTGACTGTGACGATGAAACACACAGTTACACGTGACTGAGGATGAAACACACAGTTACACGTGACTGAGGATGAAACACACAGTTACACGTGACTGAGACGATGAAACACACAGTTACACGTGACTGTGACGATGAAACACACAGTTACACGTGACTGTGACGATGAAACACACAGTTACACGTGACTGAGACGATGAAACACACAGTTACACGTGACTGAGGATGAAACACACAGTTACACGTGACTGAGGATGAAACACACAGTTACACGTGACTGAGGATGAAACACACAGTTACACGTGACTGAGGATGAAACACACAGTTACACGTGACTGAGACGATGAAACACACAGTTACACGTGACTGAGGAGGAAACACACAGTTACACGTGACTGAGACGATGAAACACACAGTTACACGTGACTGTGACGATGAAACACACAGTTACACGTGACTGAGAAGATGAAACACACAGTTACACGTGACTGTGACGATGAAACACACAGTTACACGTGACTGAGAAGATGAAACACACAGTTACACGTGACTGAGACGATGAAACACACAGTTACACGTGACTGAGAAGATGAAACACACAGTTACACGTGACTGAGACGATGAAACACACAGTTACACGTGACTGAGAAGATGAAACACATAGTTACACGTGACTGAGACGATGAAACACACAGTTACACGTGACTGAGAAGATGAAACACACAGTTACACGTGACTGAGACGATGAAACACACAGTTACACGTGACTGAGACGATGAAACACACAGTTACACGTGACTGAGGATGAAACACACAGTTACATGTGACTGAGGATGAAACACACAGTTACACGTGACTGAGAAGATGAAACACACAGTTACACGTGACTGAGAAGATGAAACACACAGTTACACGTGACTGAGAAGATGAAACACACAGTTACACGTGACTGAGACGATGAAACACACAGTTAAACGTGACTGAGACGATGAAACACACAGTTACACGTGACTGAGGATGAAACACACAGTTACACGTGACTGTGACGATGAAACACACAGTTACACGTGACTGAGGAGGAAACACACAGTTACACGTGACTGAGACGATGAAACACACAGTTACACGTGACTGAGGATGAAACACACAGTTACACGTGACTGAGAAGATGAAACACACAGTTACACGTGACTGAAGATGAAACACACAGTTACACGTGACTGAGACGATGAAACACACAGTTACACGTGACTGAGGATGAAACACACAGTTACACGTGACTGAGGATGAAACACACAGTTACACGTGACTGAGGATGAAACACACAGTTACACGTGACTGTGACGATGAAACACACAGTTACACGTGACTGTGACGATGAAACACACAGTTACACGTGACTGAGACGATGAAACACACAGTTACACGTGACTGAGGATGAAACACACAGTTACACGTGACTGAGACGATGAAACACACAGTTACACGTGACTGAGACGATGAAACACACAGTTACACGTGACTGAGACGATGAAACACACAGTTACACGTGACTGAGACGATGAAACACACAGTTACACGTGACTGAGACGATGAAACACACAGTTACACGTGACTGAGACGAGGAAATTTCAATAGTCACAGCATTTTCACACATCCAGCCTGTTAGACACAAGGTCAACATGTTAAAACACACATTCATCTTTTGCACATCTATCACTCCAGTGTTTAAAACCTTTCCTCAATAGGGGGTGCTGTTTTCACTTTGTAAAAATTTCCATCATCCATCACTCCAGTGTTTAATTGCTAAATTGTAATTATTTCGCCACCATGGCCTATTTATTGCCTTACCTTCCTCATCTTACCTCATTTGCACACACTGTATATAGACTTTCTCTATTGTATTATTGACTGTATGTTTGTTTATTCCATGTGTAACTCTGTGGTGTTTGTGTCGCACTGCTTTGCTTTATCTTGGCCAGATCTCAGTTGTAAATGAGAACTTGTTCTCAACTGGCCACCTGGTTAAATAAAGGTGAAATATATATATATATATATTTTTTTAAACACAGCCAGCCAGGCTGTTAGGTAGCAGCTTTCCTCTCTACAAGATCCCCAATGTTCCTGGAACCTTGCTCTCCTCCTCATACCCTACCTCTTCTCTCCCTCTCCTCCTCATACCCTACCTCTTCTCTCCCTCTCCTCCTCATACCCTACTTCTTCTCTCTCTCTCTCCTCCTCATACCCTACCTCTTCTCTCTCTCTCCCTCTCCTCCTCATACCCTACCCCTTCTCTCTCTCTCTCCTCCTCATACCCTACCTCTTCTCTCTCTCTCCCTCTCCTCCTCATACCCTACCTCTTCTCTCTCTCTCCCTCTCCTCCTCATACCCTACCTCTTCTCTCTCACCCTCTCATACCCTACCTCTTCTCTCTCTCTCTCCCTCTCCTCCTCATACCCTACCTCTTCTCTCTCACCCTCTCATACCCTACCTCTCCTCTCTCTCTCTCCCTCTCCTCCTCATACCCTACCTCTTCTCTCTCACCCTCTCATACCCTACCTCTTCTCTCTCTCTCTCCCTCTCCTCCTCATACCCTACCTCTTCTCTCTCACCCTCTCATACCCTACCTCTTCTCTCTCTCCCTCTCCTCCTCATACACTACCTCTTCTCTCTCATCCTCTCATACCCTGCCTCTCTTTCTCCCTCTCATACCCTACCTCTTCTCTCTCTCCCTCTCCTCCTCATACCCTACCTCTTCTCTCTCTCTCCTCCTCATAGCATACCTCTTCTCTCTCCTGTGTGTACATTACTTGCTCTGTTGCCTATCAACAAAATAATTCTCCCCACGTCCTCTTGTTCCCTCTCTCCTGAGCCACCATGAGACCAAATGAGACGGATTCACATACAGGACAGAGGACAGGTAAATGGAAAGAATTAAATATAATTATACACTGAACATCCAACTGAACTTTGAATAATGTTTGGTAAAGGAAAACCGACCAGGCATTTTCAAGTTCCATATTATTGCTTTAAAACAAACAAACAGAAACAAACAGCTATTTTAATCAAGCAAGGTGAAAAAAAACAATATTAGCACAATGAGGCTTGATCTGATCAGCTCAGCCTCTAATTTCCTCCAGACTTTCACAGTGGGCTTCTCTCTCTCTCTCTCTCTCTGGGCTGTTTCATATCTACGTGGGTGTTGGCATTCTCCTGCCTTGGTCATGGGGATCTCTTATGATAGTCAAGAGAAAGAAGCCATTGTCTATTTGCTTTTTTAGCTAGGCTTGTTTTATTATTTTTATTTTCTCACCCCCCCCCTCTTAACCAGTGTTCATTGTCTGCTTGTGTTCTGTTTACAGGACCTCACTTGTAGGACTATTTTATATTCCCATTTAACTCAGAAGGGGTTTGAGTTAAAGGAGTTGGAGGCAGTAGGACTGAGAAGAACGTCTCTCTCTGTGTGCAAATAACAGCTCCTTTAATCATTATTCATGATCACTGAAGGCGTTTTCGTTGTGAAATGTGGCAAAAGCAAGAATGCAAAAGAAGAGGTAGGGTTTATTAGACCAGGAGAGTGGGGTTTATTAGACCAAGAGAGTGGGGTTTATTAGACCAGGAGAGTGGGGTTTATTAGACCAGGAGAGTAGGGTTTATTAGACCAGGAGAGTGGGGTTCATTAGACCAGGAGAGTGGGGTTTATTAGACCAGGAGAGTAGGGTTTATTATACCAGGAGAGTGGGGTTTATTAGACCAGGAGAGTGGGGTTTATTAGACCAGGAGAGTGGGGTTTATTAGACCAGGAGAGTGGGGTTTATTAGACCAGGAGAGTGGGGTTTATTAGACATTTTAAAAAGGGAATGGAACTCTACTCCTCTTTTGAATTTTGGTTTTTATTACGACAGTGGAAGGGAGAGTACAGACAGACAGACAGACAGACAGACAGACAGACAGACAGACAGACAGACAGACAGACAGACAGACAGACAGACAGACAGACAGACAGACAGACAGACAGACAGACAGACAGACAGACAGACAGACAGACAGACAGACAGACAGAAGGGGGATGAATAGCATAGAAGGTGGTTAAGATATATGTGGTCCGGAGGCAGCTGTGCTGACCACTGATCACTTAATGTTCTCTGATCCGCGACTTCCTTCTAACCCGTAGGTGACACCAGTCCAGTCCTTCAGAACATGTATCTTATCCAGAGCGACTTACAGGAGCATTAAAAAGGTTAAGTGCTTGGTTCCTGGCCCAATGCTCTTAAATCGCTAGCTTCCTGCCGACATAGTAGATGACTACCGGGTGACCAGAGGATTTTAATAAACACCTAGTCACTTGTGTCTATCTGAGAGGATTACATAGGTTAATAGGGAATAGGGCTCTGGTCTAAAGTAGTGCACTATATAGGGAATAGGGCTCTGGTCTAAAGTAGTGCACTATATAGGGAATAGGGCTCTGGTCTAAAGTAGTGCACTATTAGGGAATAGGGTGCCATTTGGGACCCTCAGTCTTGACTCACCAGTGGCTCCAGCTCCTTGCGGTCTATGAGGTTGAGTTCTGTGCTGAAGTAGTAGAAGTGCTTGTAGCAGGTGTTAACATGGGCCTCAGCTCCCATCAGCATCATACGGTCAAAATGGTGGATGTAGACGTGGACAAACACCCGGAACAGACGGCAGATGATCTTCTTACAAATCTGGATGAAGTTCTTGGGGAACGGGATACCTGTGGGGGGGAGAAGAGAGAGAGAGACACAGAGAGAGAGAGACACACAGAGAGGGAGAGACAGAGACACAGAGAGAGAGAGAGACACACAGACAGAGAGAGAGAGAGACAGAGAGAGAGAGAGAGAGAGAGAGACAGACAGAGAGAGAGAGAGACACAGAGAGAGAGAGAGACAGACAGAGAGAGAGAGAGACACAGAGAGAGAGAGAGAGAGACACAGAGAGAGAGAGAGACACAGAGAGAGAGAGAGACACAGAGAGAGAGACACACAGAGAAGGAGAGACAGAGACACAGAGAGAGAGAGAGACACACAGACAGAGAGAGACACACAGAGAGGGAGAGAGACAGAGAGAGAGAGAGAGACAGACAGAGAGACAGAGACAGAGAGAGAGAGAGAGACAGACAGACAGAGAGAGACACAGAGAGAGAGAGAGAGACAGAGAGAGAGAGACACACAGAGAGGGAGAGACAGAGACACAGAGAGAGAGAGACACACAGACAGAGAGAGACACACAGAGAGGGAGAGACAGAGACACAGAGACAGAGAGAGAGAGAAAACTTAGAACACTATCCAACCAAAAGCACAGAGACCCAAATAATGGTGAATTACACCTTCATTACTGTGAGACTTTAAAACTCTATAAACGTTCACTCAGAACCAAAAAAAGCATGCGGACCTGATGGCATCCTAAATGAGATGCTCAAACTCACTAGTGCAAAATTTCAATTGGCTATATTAAAACTGGTTAATTTGATCCTGAGTGTAGGTTATTTCCCTGACATCTGGAATCAAGGACTCATAACCCCAATCTTTAAGAACGGAGACAAATTTGACCCTAACAATTACAGAGGCATTTGCGTGAACAGTAACCTGGGGAAGGTTTTCTGTAGTATTATCAATGTAAGAGTTCTAAACTTCCTTAATAAGCACAGTAAAAGCCAAATTGGATTTATACCAAAACATCGCACAACTGATCATATTTACACCCTACACACCCTGACAGATAAACATGTCAACCAAAATAATACCAAAATATACGCTTGCTTTATCGACTTCCAAGAAGCGTTTGATTCTATTTGGCATACAGGACTGTTCTACAAAGTTATTGAAAGTGGTGTAGGGGGTAAAACATATGACATAATTAAATCAATGTATACTGGCAATACGTGCAAGAATTAAAATTGGTAAGAAAATAACAGAATTCTTTAACCAGGGGCGGGGCCTTCGCCAGGGTTGTAATCTGAGCCCTGCACTCTTCAATATTTACATTAACGAATTGGCCACTATACTAGAAAAATCCTCAGCCCCTGGTGTTAGTCTTCACAATTCAGAAGTTAAATGTCTACTCTTCGAAGATGACCTATGCCTGCTGTTACCCACAGCACATGGCCTACAGCAGAGCCTGGACCTGCTAGAGCAGTACTGCCAGACCTGGGCCCTGGCAGTAAACCACAAAAATACTAAAATAATGATTTTCCAGAGAAGATCCAGATCTCAGGGAATTAAACCAAAGTTCTCAATTGGTACAAAATATATATAGTACTGTACACACTACAATTACTTAGGTTTAAAAATAAGCTCAACTGGACACCTTAAACCTCTTGAGCCTATGGGGGGTGCTATTTTGACTTTGGAAAAATGTGTTCCCAAATTAAACTGCCTCGTACTCAATTCTTGCTCGTACAATATGCATATTATTATTACTATTGGATAGAAAACACTCTCTAGTTTCTAAAACCGTTTGAATTATTTCTCTGAGTGAAACAGAACTCATTCTGCAGCATTTTTCCTGTCAGGGAGTGAGATTTCAGAAATCGAGGTCCCTGTTCTGAGGTCAGTTTATAAGTCCCCATGTAAGCCATCAGGCTACATGCACTGCATACGTCTTCCTCTAGATGTCAGTAAGCGGGGAGAATTTGAATGGAGTGGATTGCGCAATCTGGGACCTTATATAAGACCCTGGAGCGGAAGTACCGTCCTTTTCAACGTTGCGCCTGGCGCAGTAGGGACATCAGAGTGGCCTCCTGCCAAGCTTTCGTTTTGCCAGTTCTATATCTCCGGTCATGTTTTTATTCGTTATAGTTGTTAAAGACATCATAAGGTAGTTAATTTAAACCGACTTATAGCAATTTATATCAGTTTATTGCGATTTTCTGGCATTTCTTTGTGACGCGCTTTCAAGAGTTGGACACCTTTCCGGCACATGCCGAACGTTAGCGGCTATTTCGACAGGACAAGAGGACAGCTTTCAACCAAAAGACAATTGTTCTGGACAAAGGACACCTTTCCCAAGATTCTGATGAGAGTTCATCGAAAAGTAAGAACTATTTATGCTGATAATTCATTGTTCTGTTGAAAAATGTCAAATGCATAAGACGCCATTTCTTGCAGTGTAGCCTTGCGTTATCGCACCCTGTATTGCGCAGTAACGTTAATTTTAAAAATGTAATTCAGCGATTGCATTAAGAACTAATTTGTCTTTCAATTGCTGTCCAACCTGTATTTTTTTAGTCAAGTTTATGAATAGTTTTCGATAAGAATAGGTGTCTTTCCAAGATGGCGCCGGACAGATTGCTTGAGTATTTGGACACTATTTTCATTGTATAAGCACGATTTGTGCCGCTAAATATGCACATTTTCGAACAAACTCTATATGCATTGTGTAATATGATGTTACAGGACTGTCATCTGAAGAATTCTGAGAAGGTTAGTGAAAAAATTAATATATTTTGGTGGTGAATACGTTATCGCTATGTTTGGCTGGAATCAATGCTGTTGTGTGGTTTGCTACTGTGCTAAGCTAATATAACGCTATATTGTGTTTTCGCTGTAAAACACTTAGAAAATCTGAAATATTGTCTGGATTCACAAGATCTGTGTATTTCAATTGCTGTACGCTGTGTATTTTTAAGAAATGTTTTATGATGAGTAATTAGGTAATACACGTTGCTCTCTGTAGTTATTCTAGTCGAGTTGTGATGGTGGCTGCAATGGTAAACTATGATTTATACCTGAAATATGCACATTTTTCTAACAAAACATATGCTATACAATAAATATGTTATCAGACTGTCATCTGATGAATTTGTTTCTTGGTTAGTGGCTATTTATATCTTTATTTGGTCGAATTTGTGATAGCTACTGATGGAGTAAAAAACTGGTGGAGTAAAAAAAATGGTGTCTTTTGCTAACGTGGTTAGCTAATAGATTTACATATTGTATCTTCCCTGTAAAACATTTTAAAAATCAGAAATGATGTCTGGATTCACAAGATGTGTATCTTTCATCTGGTGTCTTGGACTTGTGATTTAATGATATTTAGATGCTAGTATTTACTTGTGACGCTATGCTAGGCTATGCTAGTCAGCTTTTTTACTGGTGGGGGTGCTCCCGGATCCGGGTTTGGGAGGAACTAGAAGTTAATGAGGCAGTGAATGAACTGAGAGAGAAAGCACGCAGGGCATTCTACACCATTAAAAAGCAAATTCAAATTGAAATACCTATTAAAATTTGGCTAAAACTAATTGAATATGTCATTGAACCAATTGCACTTTATGGCAGCGAGGTGTGAGGTCCACTTGCAAAACAAGACTTCATCAAATGGGACAAACACCCCATTGAAACCCTGCATGCAGAGTTCTGTAAGATTCTCCTACATGTCCAGAGGAAAACTGCAAACAATAGTTTTTTGGCAGAATTAGGCCAATATCCACTAATAATAAAAACTCAAAAAAGAGCAATTAAGTTTTGGAAACATCTAAAATACAGTGACCCCCTCTCATATCATTACCAAGCCCTGCAATGCCAAGAGCTGAGCAAAGAAAAGAGTCCCCTCATCCAGCTGGTCCTGGGGCTGAGTTCACTAACCTGTTCTACTAACACACTGAAGCCTCAGTCCCCTCATCCAGCTGGTCCTGGGGCTAAGTTCACAAACCTGTTCTACTAACACACTGAAGCCTCAGTCCCCTCATCCAGCTGGTCCTGGGGCTGAGTTCACAAACCTGTTCTACTAACACACTGAAGCCTCAGTCCCCTCATCCAGCTGGTCCTGGTCCTGAGTTCACTAACCTGTTCTACTAACACACTGAAGCCTCAGTCCCCTCAACCAGCTGGTCCTGGGGCTGAGTTCACAAACCTGTTCTACTAACACACTGAAGCCTCAGTCCCCTCATCCAGCTGGTCCTGGGGCTGAGTTCACTAACCTGTTCTACTAACACACTGAAGCCTCAGTCCCCTCATCCAGCTGGTCCTGGGGCTGAGTTCACAAACCTGTTCTACTAACACACTGAAGCCTCAGTCCCCTCATCCAGCTGGTCCTGGTCCTGAGTTCACTAACCTGTTCTAACACACTGAAGCCTCAGTCCCCTCATCCAGCTGGTCCTGGGGCTGAGTTCACTAACCTGTTCTACTAACACACTGAAGCCTCAGTCCCCTCATCCAGCTGGTCCTGGGGCTGAGTTCACTAACCTGTTCTACTAACACACTGAAGCCTCAGTCCCCTCATCCAGCTGGTCCTGGGGCTGAGTTCACAAACCTGTTCTACTAACACACTGAAGCCTCAGTCCCCTCATCCAGCTGGTCCTGGGGCTGAGTTCACAAACCTGTTCTACTAACACACTGAACCCTCAGGACCAGAACATCCAATCAATCAGAACAAACCAAATTACAACACAGTCAAAACAAAAATACATTGCTTATTGGGAAACACAAGCACAAACACAAAGCAAAATGCAGTGCTATCTTGCCCTAAATCGACAGTACACCGTTGCTAAATATTTGACCATGGTTACTGATCAAAACCTTAGAAAAACCTTGACAAAGTACAGGCTCAGTGAGCACAGCCTTGCCATTGAGAAGGGAAGACACAGGAAAACCTGGCTCCCTGTAGAGGAAAGGCTGTGCAACCACTGCACAACAGCAGAACCTGAGACGGAGCTGCATTTCTTGACAAAATATAAAAAATATAAAACAATTAGAGAGTGTCATTTCCCCAAATTGAAAACCCTTATTAAAGGTTTCAAAGACCTCTCTGATGAGGATAGGCTACCCGTCCTGTTGCGGGAGGACGCAGAGAGCTGTGGGTTGGCAGCGCACTACATTGCTGCCTGCCATAAGATGAGGGACAGTGTCTGACAGACCAATCAACCTGCACATGTACTCTACTGTATGCTTATTGTTATTGTTGAATGTATGGTTATTTTGACCCTTGGTTATTGTTGTTACTGTTGTCACGTTGACAATTTTTATTCTCATTTTATTTATTTTTATATTGTAAATATCCAAAATAAGCTTTGGCAATAAAGCGAATTGCCAATAAAGCCAATAAAGCGAATTGAATTGAGAGAGAGAGAGAGAGAGAGAGAGAGAGAGAGAGAGAGAGAGAGAGAGAGAGAGAGAGAGAGAGAGAGAGAGAGAGAGAGAGAGAGAGAGAGACAGAGAGACAGAGAGAGAGAGAGAGAGACAGAGAGAGAGAGAGACAGAGAGAGAGAGAGACAGAGAGACAGAGAGACAGAGAGACAGAGAGACAGAGAGACAGAGAGACAGAGAGACAGAGAGAGAGGTCACGATCAGATGAGCTCCTGCATTTTTCAGCATTTTCTTTAAAAAAGATAGATTTAGAGTTAGATAAACTTGGATTTTTTGTCAGGAACACATACAGGATGCTACCCTCTACTACATAACCTTCACTTCAAATCAAAACTCAAAACCTACAACCTGATTTTGGACGGAATTACGGAATCACCTGAAAAGTTCACAACAACCAAGGATTTTAATTCTATACAGCAAATTCTCTGGAAAACAACAGAAACCTGAAAACACCACCCAACCTGGAACTGAGTGAGTAATGTTTAGTCTGAAACTATATTCTATTTCCAAAAGCCAAGAAGAAAAATACATGACATTACTTTATAAGGACTGAATGGTAACATAATTCTGCCAAGCTTGATACAACTTCAACTAGCACTTACGTGTCAAGTGAGAGGTGTCAAAGCCCATTAGCCCAACAATGGCAGGAGAGTCGAATAGTCTACCCCAACCAAATGGAGAGGCCTTAGAAGCTGCCTCCCGCTGTTCAGAGGTAATTAAAATACAGTACCCTGTGAGTGTAAAGAATGATAAGGCAAGAAAAGATCACAAAATGAAGCTCCTTATGGAAAATCAAGAGACACTTTTTGCTGACTATTACAAAAATGGGAACATCAGCAACCTTATCTTCCACACAAACCATCCCCTGGCATGGCACAGTGCTATATTAGCACACTACCCCTCTGTTAAGAGAGGGGGGGTTAACGAGGGGTGGAAACTCAGGATTCTTGACAACGAGGACGAGGAGTCAGCTAACATAAATCTTTATAAGTCTGGAACAGTAATGGTACAGGGCAACCCCAAACAGTTTCAGCTGGACTTTCACCTAATCAAAGATTTAGCCCAGCAGGAGAAGCTCTCCCTTGATAAAGATACCCCCACCCCAAGCGGGTCAGACCAGACCTCTTCACCATATAACCCCACAGACGAGCAACCCTCAGCAGACAGTCAACCTCCCAGCACAGAGTACTTCTCCCCCATTGAAATGAAGGATAAATTCACCCAGCTGGAGGTAAGGCAGGTGGAGCTGGAACAGCAGGTGATTACACTCCAGTCAGCACAGACCCAGACAACAGTCCAGCACAACAACACCCCTTTAACCAGACCCGGAGTGCTGGAGGTGGAGAGAGACATATCTGCACTCTGGACAGTGGTGAGACAACTTCAACAGGAGAAAGAGCAGAAGCAGGAGCAGGAGCAGAACAGAGCACTAGAGGAGAGGATCAGACTGCTGGAGGAGAGGGAGAGGGGGATGGAGGAGAGGATCAGACTGCTGGAGGAGAGGTGGAGGGGGATGGCATGTGACAGAGAACAACCCACTAGGGAGGTGGCCATCCCCACAGAGACGCCAGCAGAACAGCCCACCTCAGCACCCGACAAAAGTCTCAACACCACAGCAGAACAGTCCACACAAGACCCTGACCATAGAGTCGACATCACAGCAGAACAGTCCACACCAGACCCTGACCATAGAGTCGACATCACAGCAGAACAGACAAAAGAAAAACCCCAAGCCCAGCAGCTCTCACTCCCTCTGAGCACCCCCCCTGTCAGCCACCCCGATAGCCCTCCTGACAACCCCCCCACACCCACTGAGGACAAACACAAGACACAGATTGTCCTCCTTATGGACTCAAATGGGAAATATATAGAAGAAAAAAACCTTTTTCCCAAACACAGTGTGTCTAAACTCTGGTGTCCAAACACCCAGCGCGCCCTAGACCTTCTGTCTGAGGACAAACTAGGCTCACCCAGCCACATAATAATACACACAGGCACAAACGACCTGAGAGCACAGCAGGAAAGGGTGGCCACAGCACTGAAGGGAGTGATTGAAAAAGCTTCTTCTACTTTCCCCAACGCACAAGTGGTTATCTCCACCCTGCTACCACGAAAAGACTTCCACCCTGCTACAATACAGCGGGTAAACGCAAGCATTTCCCGTGACTGTGCCTCAAAACCAAATGTCTTTCTGGCCCACCACTCCACCCTGGACCTGAACAGCCTCTATGACCAGGTCCACCTCTACAAGGCAGCAGTGCCCACCTTTGCCCGGACTCTAAAGGACATCGCTCTCAAACGCAGCCCCAACACTTCACACAGGAGCAACAGATCAATAGACACCCCACCCAGACCAGCGAGACACCCTCCAAGACCTTCAGGACCCCCCCCTGGACCTACACATAGAGGACCCACGCCAAGAGGACTTACATCCAGACCACAGCACCCCCAGACACATCCACACCCCCACCCCAACCAATCAACACCCCCCCACATCAACCATGCCCACATCCAATTTAGGCCCCCTCAGATCAGACCTATGCCACTCCTGCCCACCCCATGCACCCCACCCCCGCAAAGAGGGCATCAACATGGAAGTCACACATACGCCCAGGTAGTGAGCAGGCAAACAGGCCCAACCCCCACTCTTACACTCGCCCAAGCCAACGGCATGTACCAGATGCTCAGCAGGCTCTGCTCACACTTACTGGCCTGAGGCCAAACCACGACCAACAACATTGGACACTTTATGGAACAAAAAGCCTTCACTATATCATCCTGGAATATCCAAGGCCTGAGGTCATTTGGCCTAAAGAGCAGGAACCCAGACTTCACCAAAGAAATCGGTAATGCAGACATTGTCATCCTGCAAGAAACATGGTATAGAGGAGACGGACCCACTGGTTGCCCTCTAGGTTACAGAGAGCTGGTAGTCCCATCCACCAAACTACCAGGTGTGAAACAGGGAAGGGACTCAGGGGGAATGCTAATTTGGTATAGAGCAGACCTAACTCACTCCATTAAATTAATCAAAACAGGAACATTTTACATTTGGCTAGAAATTCAAAAGGAAATGATCTTAACAGAGAAAAATGTCCTCCTGTGTGCTACCTATATCCCCCCACTAGAATCCCCATACTTTAATGAAGACAGCTTCTCCATCCTGGAGGGGGAAATCAATCATTTCCAGGCCCAGGGACATGTATTAGTCTGTGGCGACCTAAATGCCAGAACTGGACACGAACCTGACACCCTCAGCACACAGGGGGACAAACACCTGCCTGCAGGTGACAGCATTCCCTCCCCCATATGCCCCCCTAGGCACAACTATGACAACATAACCAACAAAAACGGGTCACAACTCCTGCAGCTCTGTCGCACGCTGGGTATGTACATAGTCAATGGTAGGCTTCGAGGGGACTCCTATGGTAGGTACACCTATAGCTCATCTCTTGGCAGTAGCACTGTAGACTACTTTATCACTGACCTCAACCCAGAGTCTCTCAGAGCGTTCACAGTCAGCCCACTGACACCCCTATCAGATCACAACAAAATTACAGTCTACTTGAACAGAGCAATACTCAATCATGAGGCATCAAAGCCAAAGGAACTGAGTAACATTAAGAAATGCTATAGATGGAAGGAATGCAGTTTGGAAACCTACCAAAAAACAATTAGGCAACAGCAAATCCAATCCCTTTTAGACAACTTCCTGGGTAAAACGTTCCACTGCAATAGTGAAGGTGTAAACTTGGCAGTAGAAAATCTTAACAGTATATTTGACCTCTCAGCTTCCCTATCAAATCTAAAAATCTCAAATAGAAAACCGAAGAAAATGAACAACAATGACAAATGGTTTGATGAAGAATGCAAAAATCTAAGAAATAAATTGAGAAACCTGTCCAACCAAAAACATAGAGACCCGGAAAACCTGAGTCTACGCCTTCACTATGGTGAATCACTAAAACAATACAGAAATACACTACGGAAAAAGAAGGAACAGCATGTCAGAAATCAGCTCAATGTAATTGAAGAATCCATAGACTCTAACCAATTCTGGGAAAATTGGAAAACACTAAACAAACAACAACACGAAGAATTATCTATCCAAAATGGAGATGTATGGGTAAACCACTTCTCCAATCTTTTTGGCTCTATAACAAAGAATAAAGAGCAAAAACATATACCTGATCAAATACAAATCCTAGAATCAACTATTAAAGACTACCAGAACCCACTGGATTCTCCAATTACCTTGAATGAGTTACAGGACAAAATAAAAACCCTCCAACCCAAAAAGGCCTGTGGTGTTGATGGTATCCTTAATGAAATGATCAAATATACAGACAACAAATTCCAATTGGCTATACTAAAACTCTTTAACATCATCCTTAGCTCTGGCATCTTCCCCAATATTTGGAACCAAGGACTGATCACCCCAATCCACAAAAGTGGAGACAAATTTGACCCCAATAACTACCGTGGAATATGCGTCAACAGTAACCTTGGTAAAATACTCTGCATTATCATTAACAGCAGACTCGTACATTTCCTCAATGAACACAATGTACTGAGCAAATGTCAAATTGGCTTTTTACCAAATTACCGTACAACAGACCATGTATTCACCCTACACACCCTAATTGACAACCAAACAAACCAAAACAAAGGCAAAGTCTTCTCATGCTTTGTTGATTTCAAAAAAGCCTTCGACTCAATTTGGCATGAGGGTCTGCTATACAAATTGATGGAAAGTGGTGTTGGGGGTAAAACATACGACATTATAAAATCCATGTACACAAACAACAAGTGTGCGGTTAAAATTGGCAAAAAACACACACATTTCTTCACACAGGGTCGTGGGGTGAGACAGGGATGCAGCTTAAGCCCCACCCTCTTCAACATATATATCAACGAATTGGCGCGGGCACTAGAACAGTCTGCAGCACCCGGTCTCACCCTACTAGAATCCGAAGTCAAATGTCTACTGTTTGCTGATGATCTGGTGCTTCTGTCACCAACCAAGGAGGGCCTACAGCAGCACCTAGATCTTCTGCACAGATTCTGTCAGACCTGGGCCCTGACAGTAAATCTCAGTAAGACCAAAATAATGGTGTTCCAAAAAAGGTCCAGTTGCCAGGACCACAAATTCCATCTAGACACCGTTGCCCTAGAGCACACAAAAAACTATACATACCTCGGCCTAAACATCAGCACCACAGGTAACTTCCACAAAGCTGTGAACGATCTGAGAGACAAGGCAAGAAGGGCATTCTATGCCATCAAAAGGAACATAAATTTCAACATACCAATTAGGATCTGGCTAAAAATACTTGAATCAGTCATAGAGCCCATTGCCCTTTATGGTTGTGAGGTCTGGGGTCCGCTCACCAACCAAGATTTCACAAAATGGGGCAAACACCAAATTGAGACTCTGCATGCAGAATTCTGCAAAAATATCCTCCGTGTACAACGTAGAACACCAAATAATGCATGCAGAGCAGAATTAGGCCGATACCCACTAATTATCAAAATCCAGAAAAGAGCCGTTAAATTCTACAACCACCTAAAAGGAAGCGATTCCCAAACCTTCCATAACAAAGCCATCACCTACAGAGAGATGAACCTGGAGAAGAGTCCCCTAAGCAAGCTGGTCCTAGGGCTCTGTTCACAAACACAAACACACCCCACAGAGCCCCAGGACAACAGCACAATTAGACCCAACCAAATCATGAGAAAACAAAAAGATAATTACTTGACACATTGGAAAGAATTAACAAAAAAACAGAGCAAACTAGAATGCTATTTGGCCCTAAACAGAGAGTACACAGTGGCAGAATACCTGACCACTGTGACTGACCCAAACTTAAGGAAAGCTTTGACTATGTACAGACTCAGTGAGCATAGCCTTGCTATTGAGAAAGGCCGCCGTAGGCAGACATGGCTCTCAAGAGAAGACAGGCTATGTGCACACTGCCCACAAAATGAGGTGGAAACTGAGCTGCACTTCCTAACCTCCTGCCCAATGTATGACCATATTAGAGACACATATTTCCCTCAGATTACACAGATCCACAAAGAATTCGAAAACAAATCCAATTTTGATAAACTCCCATATCTACTGGGTGAAATTCCACAGTGTGCCATCACAGCAGCAAGATTTGTGACCTGTTGCCACAAGAAAAGGGCAACCAGTGAAGAACAAACACCATTGTAAATACAACCCATATTTATGCTTATTTATTTTAACTTGTGTGCTTTAACCATTTGTACATTGTTACAACACTGTATATATATAATATGACATTTGTAATGTCTTTATTGTTTTGAAACTTCTGTATGTGTAATGTTTACTGTTAATTTGTATTGTTTGTTTCACTTTTGTATAATATCTACCTCACTTGCTTTGGCAATGTTAACACATGTTTCCCATGCCAATAAAGCCCCTTGAATTGAATTGAATTGAATTGAGAGAGAGAGAGAGAGAGAGAGAGAGAGAGAGAGAGAGAGAGAGAGAGAGAGAGAGAGAGACACTTCTAAACACTTGTTTTCTACATGGGCATGTAGAGCTGTTCTTGACGTAGCCGTTTTATCAAGGTGAAAAGGCTGCATGTCATATTCACGGGATACAATCTCACGTACACACGTCTAAATGTCATTATCACGGGATACAATCTCATGTACACACGTCTAAATGTCATTATCACGGGATACAATCTCACGTACACACGGCTAAATGTCATTATCACGGGATACAATCTCACGTACACACGTCTAAATGTCATTATCACGGGATACAATCTCACGTACACACGTCTAAATGTCATTATCACGGGATACAATCTCACGTACACACGGCTAAATGTCATTATCACGGGATACAATCTCACGTACACACAGCTAAATGTCATTATCACGGGATACAATCTCACGTACACACGTCTAAATGTCATTATCACGGGATACAATCTCACATACACACGGCTGAATGCTGTTTAAAGCCAAATCAGTATCCTGAATCCAAACTACCCGGGTTTATAAAATGCACGAATGTGTCCATGACACGGTACTGTAGAGCAGAGGATTAGCAGAGGGATTCAGAAACTAAAGACCACCAGACACCTTGGAGGTAATCCAACAACATGCCACTATATGTATCCCTCTCTGGTAGCAATACAACTGTCCTCTATAATGTTACGGAGACCACCAGACCCCTTGGAGGTAATCCAACAACATGCCACTATGTATCCCTCTCTGGTAGCAATACAACTGTCCTCTATAATGTTACGGAGACCACCAGACACCTTGGAGGTAATCCAACAACATGCCACTATGTATCCCTCTCTGGTAGCAATACAACTGTCCTCTATAATGTTATGGAGACCACCAGACCCCTTGGAGGTAATCCAACAACATGCCACTCTATGTATCCCTCTCTGGTAGCAATACAACTGTCCTCTATAATGTTATGGAGACCACCAGACCCCTTGGAGGTAATCCAACAACATGCCACTCTATGTATCCCTCTCTGGTAGCAATACAACTGTCCTCTATAATGTTACGGAGACCACCAGACCCCTTGGAGGTAATCCAACAACATGCCACTATGTATCCCTCTCTGGTAGCAATACAACTGTCCTCTATAATGTTACGGAGACCACCAGACCCCTTGGAGGTAATCCAACAACATGCCACTATGTATCCCTCTCTGGTAGCAATACAACTGTCCTCTATAATGTTATGGAGACCACCAGACCCCTTGGAGGTAATCCAACAACATGCCACTATGTATCCCTCTCTGGTAGCAATACAACTGTCCTCTATAATGTTACGGAGACCACCAGACACCTTGGAGGTAATCCAACAACATGCCACTATGTATCCCTCTCTGGTAGCAATACAACTGTCCTCTATAATGTTATGGAGACCACCAGACCCCTTGGAGGTAATCCAACAACATGCCACTCTATGTATCCCTCTCTGGTAGCAATACAACTGTCCTCTATAATGTTATGGAGACCACCAGACCCCTTGGAGGTAATCCAACAACATGCCACTCTATGTATCCCTCTCTGGTAGCAATACAACTGTCCTCTATAATGTTACGGAGACCACCAGACCCCTTGGAGGTAATCCAACAACATGCCACTATGTATCCCTCTCTGGTAGCAATACAACTGTCCTCTATAATGTTACGGAGACCACCAGACCCCTTGGAGGTAATCCAACAACATGCCACTATGTATCCCTCTCTGGTAGCAATACAACTGTCCTCTATAATGTTATGGAGAACACCAGACACCTTGGAGGTAATCCAACAACATGCCACTCTATGTATCCCTCTCTGGTAGCAATACAACTGTCCTCTATAATGTTACGGAGACCACCAGACCCCTTGGAGGTAATCCAACAACATGCCACTATGTATCCCTCTCTGGTAGCAATACAACTGTCCTCTATAATGTTATGGAGACCACCAGACACCTTGGAGGTAATCCAACAACATGCCACTCTATGTATCCCTCTCTGGTAGCAATACAACTGTCCTCTATAATGTTATGGAGACCACCAGACACCTTGGAGGTAATCCAACAACATGCCACTATGTATCCCTCTCTGGTAGCAATACAACTGTCCTCTATAATGTTACGGAGACCACCAGACCCCTTGGAGGTAATCCAACAACATGCCACTATGTATCCCTCTCTGGTAGCAATACAACTGTCCTCTATAATGTTACGGAGACCACCAGACACCTTGGAGGTAATCCAACAACATGCCACTCTATGTATCCCTCTCTGGTAGCAATACAACTGTCCTCTATAATGTTACGGAGACCACCAGACACCTTGGAGGTAATCCAACAACATGCCACTATGTATCCCTCTCTGGTAGCAATACAACTGTCCTCTATAATGTTATGGAGACCACCAGACACCTTGGAGGTAATCCAACAACATGCCACTATGTATCCCTCTCTGGTAGCAATACAACTGTCCTCTATAATGTTATGGAGACCACCAGACCCCTTGGAGGTAATCCAACAACATGCCACTATGTATCCCTCTCTGGTAGCAATACAACTGTCTTCTATAATGTTACGGAGACCACCAGACACCTTGGAGGTAATCCAACAACATGCCACTCTATGTATCCCTCTCTGGTAGCAATACAACTGTCCTCTATAATGTTATGGAGACCACCAGACACCTTGGAGGTAATCCAACAACATGCCACTCTATGTATCCCTCTCTGGTAGCAATACAACTGTCCTCTATAATGTTACGGAGACCACCAGACACCTTGGAGGTAATCCAACAACATGCCACTATGTATCCCTCTCTGGTAGCAATACAACTGTCTTCTATAATGTTACGGAGACCACCAGTGTGGGTCAAGTCATCTCAAAGTGTGATCCAATGACATGCCAGCTACTAGTACCACACTAGCCTGTATCCTGAGTTGGTAGCTATAATTGAATTGAATAAACTTTATTGTTCGCAACATGGCTATTTCATTTGTCCCCAGCATTGGACACATCCATGGACAAGTTAGTTAAAATAAATACAACCAGACTATCAGATTACAGGACAAATCTAAATGCCAGGCAGAACAGATACACAATCTGATCTAGGCAAAACCAGATGCTTAAGTTTACCTTACTCTATATCTAGTTGCTCTCGGTAACCTTTCATTGTCTGCCCACTTCCCCCAAACCAATTACAGGGTGAATGTCGGCCATCACACCGTGATAACAGGTTCAGCCTGCAGACATACATCACAACCCACTGGAGGGTTAGACTACTGGCGAGCCCAAAACTACCGGTTACCTGAGAGGCAACACATTATCATACTAATATATATATATATTTTTTTAAATGGACATGCAAGGATGTCAGTCAACAGTGACTGGTTAAACTCAAACAGACTGAACCTAAGAGACCTATCGACACGGCGGAACCCTATCGACACAGCGGAAACCCTATCGACACAGCAGAGACCTATCGGCACAGCGGAACCCTATCGGCACAGCGGAACCCTATCGACACGGCAGAAACCTATCGACACGGCGGAACCCTATCGACACGGCGGAACCCTATCGACACAGCGGAACCCTATCGACACAGCAGAACCCTATCGACACAGCAGAGACCTATCGACACATCGGAACCCTATCGAGACAGCAGAGACCTATCGGCACAGCGGAACCCTATCAACACAGCGGAACCCTAACGGCACAGCGGAACCCTATCGACACGGCAGAAACCTATCGACACGGCAGAAACCTATCGACACGGCGGAACCCTATCGACACGGCGGAACCCTATCGACACGGCGGAACCCTATCGACACGGCGGAACCCTATCGACACAGCGGAACCCTATCGACACAGCGGAACCCTATCGACACAGCGGAACCCTATCGACACAGCGGAACCCTATCGACACAGCGGAGACCTATCGACACAGCGGAACCCTATCGACACATCGGAACCCTATCGACACATCGGAACCCTATCGACACAGCGGAACCCTATCGACACAGCGGAACCCTATCGGCACAGCGGAACCCTATCGACACAGCGGAACCCTATCGGCACAGCGGAACCCTATCGACACAGCGGAACCCTATCGACACAGCAGAGACCTATCGACACAGCAGAGACCTATCGACACAGCGGAACCCTATCGACACAGCAGAGACCTATCGACAGAGCGGAACCCTATTGACACAGCAGAGACCTATCGACACAGCGGAACCCTATCGGCACAGCGGAACCCTATCTACACAGCAGAACCCTATCGACACAGCAGAGACCTATCGACACAGCGGAACCCTATCGACACAGCGGAACCCTATCGGCACAGCAGAACCCTATCGACACAGCGGAACCGTATCGACACGGCGGAACCCTATCGGCACAGCGGAACCCTATCGACACAGCGGAGACCTATCGACACAGCGGAACCCTATCGGCACAGCGGAACCCTATCGACACAGCAGAACCCTATCGACACAGCAGAGACCTATCGACACGGCGGAACCCTATCGACACAGCGGAACCCTATCTACACAGCAGAACCCTATCGACACAGCAGAACCCTATCGACACAGCAGAGACCTATCGACACGGCGGAACCCTATCGACACGGTGGAACCCTATCGACACAGCGGAACCCTATCGACACAGCGGAACCCTATCGGCACAGCGGAACCCTATCGACACAGCGGAACCCTATCAACACAGCAGAACCCTATCTACACAGCGGAACCCTATCGACACAGCGGAACCCTATCGACACAGCAGAGACCTATCGACACAGCAGAGACCTATCGACACAGCAGAGACCTATCGACACAGCGGAACCCTATCGACACAGCGGAACCCTATCGACACAGCAGAACCCTATCGACACACCAGAGACCTATCGAAACAGCAGAACCCTATCGAAACAGCAGAGACCTACCAAGAGACCTACCAAGAGACCTACCAATATGCACAGAGTGTACAAAACATTAAGAACACCTGCTCTTTCCATAACATAGACTGACCAAGTGAATCCAGGTGAAAGCTATGATCCCTTATTGATGTCACTTGTTAAATCCACTTCAATCAGTGTAGATAAAGGGGAGGAGACAGGTTAAAAAATGATTTTTATGCCTTGAGACATGGATTGTGTATGTGTGCCATTCAGAGGGTGAATTGACAAAATATTTAAGTGCCTTTGAACGGGGTATGGTAGTAGGTGCCTGGTGCACCGGTTTGTGTCATGAACTGCAACGCTGCTGGGTTTTTCACACTCAACAGGTTTCTATGTGTATCAAGAATGGTCCACCACCCAAAGGACATCCAGCCAATGGCAGGCCAGTGGTTGAAAACAGGTCATTGTCAAAACTGTAACCAGGCCACTCAGGAACATTCAATGTCAGTCTTGGTAAGCAACTCCAGTGCATATTTGGCCTTGTTTTTTTAGGTTACTGTCCTGCTGAAAGGTGGATTTGTCTCCCAGTGTCTGTTTTGCCTGTGCTTAGCTCTATTCTGTTTATTTGTATCCTAACAAACTCCTTAGTCCTTGCCGATGACAAGCATACCCATAACATGATGCAGCCACCACCATGCTTGAAAATATGAAGAGTGGTACTCAGTGATGTGTTGTGTTGGATTTGCCCCAAACGTAAAGTTTGGACATAAAGTTAATTGTTTTGACCCATTTTTGGCAATTTTACTTTAGTGCCTTATTGTAAACAGGATGCATGTTTTGGAATATTTTATTCTGTACAGGATTCCTTCTTTTAACTCTGTCATTTAGGTTAGTCTTGTGGAGTAACTACAATGTTGTTGATCCATCCTCAGTGTTCTCTAATCAAAAAATCACAGCTAAAAACCTAATTCCACTTTGACATTATGGGGTATTGTGTGTAGGCCAGTGACACACCATCTCAATTTAATTCATTTTAAATGCAGGCTGTAACACAACAACAACAACAACAACAACAAAAAACTCAAGGGGTGTGAATACTTTCTGAAGGCTCTATAGATATAGATAGTGTAGATATAGATAGTGTAGATATAGATAGTGTAGATATAGATAGTGTAGTTATAGATAGTGTAGTTATAGATAGTGTAGATATAGATAGTGTAGTTATAGATAGTGTAGTTATAGATAGTGTAGATATAGATAGTGTAGATATAGATAGTGTAGTTATAGATAGTGTAGTTATAGATAGTGTAGATATAGATAGTGTAGTTATAGATAGTGTAGTTATAGATAGTATAGATATAGATAGTATAGATATAGATAGTGTAGATATAGATAGTGTAGATATAGATAGTGTAGATATAGATAGTGTAGATATAGATAGTGTAGTTATAGATAGTGTAGATATAGATAGTGTAGATATAGATAGTGTAGTTATAGATAGTATAGATATAGATAGTATAGATATAGATAGTGTAGATATAGATAGTGTAGATATAGATAGTGTAGATATAGATAGTGTAGTTATAGATAGTGTAGATATAGATAGTGTAGATATAGTGTAGGGGTGTGAATACTTTCTGAAGGCCCTCTACTTTTTTATTTTTCAAGGCACAAACACCAGCGAATGGTTTTGTTCTCTGTCCCCAGTACTGACTGGTCATCGGCCCCCAGCCCATCTCCCCCAGTACTGACTGGTCATCGGCCCCCAGCCCATCTCCCCCAGTACTGACTGGCTGGTCACCGGCCCCCAGCCCATCTCCCCCAGTACTGACTGGTCATCGGCCCCCAGCCCATCTCCCCAGTACTGACTGGCTGGTCATCGGCCCCCAGCCCATCTCCCCCAGTACTGACTGGTCATCGGCCCCCAGCCCATCTCCCCCAGTACTGACAGTGAGCTGCAGTGCAGAATTAATTGACATAATTTGAGTCAATTGGAGGTGTACCTGTGGATGTATTTCAAGGCCTACCTTCAAACTCAGTGCCTCTTTGCTTGACATCATGGGAAAATCAAAAGAAATCATCCAAGACCCCAGAAGAAAAATTGTAGACCTCCACAAGTCTGGTTCATCTATGGGAGCAATTTCCAAACGCCTGAAGGTACCACGTTCATCTGTACAAACAATAGTACGCAAGTATAAACACCATGGGACTACGTAGCTGTCATACCTCTCAGGAAGGAGATGCGTTGTGTCTCCTAGAGATGAACGTACTTTGGTGAGAAAAGTGCAAATTGATCCCAGAACAACAGGAAAGTACCTTGTGAAGAAGCTGGAGGAAACAGGTACAAAAGTATCTATATCCACAGTAAAACGAGTCCTATATCGACATAACCTGAAAGGCCGCTCAGCAAGGAAGAAGCCACTGCTCCAAAACCGCCATAAAAAACTGGTTATGTCGACATAGGACTGGTTTGCAACTGCACATGGTGACAAAGATCGTACTTTTTGGAGAAATGTCCTCTGTTCTGCCGAAACAAAAATTGAACTGTTTGGCCATAATGACCATCGTTATCTTGGGAGGAAAAAGGGGGAGGCTTGCAAGCCAAAGAACACCATCCCAACCGTGAAGCACGGGGGTGGCAGCATCATGTTGTGGGGGTGCTTTGCTGCAGGAGGGACTGGTGCACTTCACAAAATAGATGGCATCTTGAGAATTGAAAATTATGTGGATATATTGAAGCAACATCTCAAGACATCAGTCAGGAAGTTAAAGCTTGGTTGCAAATGGGTTTTCCAAATGGACAATGACCCCAAGTATACTTCCAAAGTTGTGGCAAAATGGCTTACGGACAACAAAGTCAAGGTATTGGAGTGGCCATCACAAAGCCCTGACCTCATCCTATAGAAAATGTGTGGGCAGAACTGAAAAAGCGTGTGCGAGCAAGGAGGCCTACAAACCTGACTCAGTTACACCAACTCTGTCAGGAGGAATGGGCCAAAATTCACCCAACTTATTGTGGGAAGCTTGTGGAAGGCTACCCAAAACATTTGAGCCAAGTTAAACAATTGAAAGGCAATGCTACCAAATACTAATTGAGTGTATGTAAACTTCTGACCCACTGGGAATGTGATGAAAGAAATAAAAGCTGAAATAATTCGTTCTCTCTACTATTATTCTGACATTTCACATTCTTAAAATAAAGTGGTGATCCTAACTGACCTAAAACAGGGAATTTTTACTAGGATTAAATGTCAGGAATTGTGAAAAGCTGAGTTTAAATGTATTTGGCTAAGGTGTATGTAAACTTCCAACTTCAACTGTATATATATTTTTATTTAACCTTTATTTAACTAGGCAAGTCAGTTAAGAACAAATTCTTATTTACAATGATGGCCGAGGAACAGTGGGTTAACTGCCTTGTTCAGGGGCAGAACGACATATTTGTACCTTGTCAGCTCAGGGATTCAATCTAGCAACCTTTCAGTTACTGGCCCAACGCTCTAACCACTAGGCTACCTGCCGCCCCTCCACTCTAACCACTAGGCTACCTGCCGCCCCTCCACTCTAACCACTAGGCTACCTGCCGCCCCGTGTTGTGTTGCTAGGTACATCAAATCTAGTAGATCCTGGGCAATTCACACATCCTCCATTTTCTCATCAATCAAGTGTCTCACTATTTTATTCTCCCGCACATGTCTTCCTTGTTTGGGTGTCGTTACTTCCTTGTTTGGTCGTAGATTACCATCATCGCCCTCTACAGCTGCACCATTGAAATCATGTCACCGCGTATGGTACGGCAACTGCAAGGCTGGAAGGTGGCAGACCATGAGACATCCCCAAAATCGGTCTTTTCACAAAATCGTCTGTAGCGTCCGAACGGTTTGGCCTATAAACTGTTATGACCCCTCTATGGAAAGATGAGACTCTCAAAATGGATACAATTTTATACACTGCTCACTACTGGACACTACGCTGACAGACACAGCAAACCTTCTTGCCACAACTCGCATTGATGTGCCATCCTGGATGAGCTGCACTACCTGAGCCACTTGTGTGGGTTGTAGACTCCGTCTCATGCTACCACTAGAGTGAAAGCACCGCCAGCATTCAAAAGTGACCAAAACATCAGCCAGGAAGCATAGGAACTGAGAAGTGGTCTGTGGTCACCACCTGCAGAACCACTCCTTTATTGGGGGTGTCTTGCTAATTGCCTATAATTTCCACCTTTTGTCTATTCCATTTGCACAACAGCATGTGACATGTATTGTCAATCAGTGTTGCTTCCTAAGTGGACAGTTTGATTTCACAGAAGTGTGATTGACTTGGAGTTACATTGTGTTGTTTAAGTGTTCCCTTTATTTTTTGGAGCAGTGTATTTTTTTAGAACTAAAGGGGTCCTAAAATTCAAATAGCTAAATGATCCATAGTATGACCATCTTAAAACAATTCCATATGTTCATTTAGTGATCTGTTTATTGATTGATTGACTATACATTTTCAAATCACCCAGCAGTGCAGATTTAGCATCAGGTAGCATCAGGTCTCTCCGCAGATTTTGCTGCGAAGAGACAGAATCATTAGATCATTTGTTTTGGTATGGACAGCACCGAAACAAATTATCTAATGATTCTGTCTCTTCGCAGCAAAATCTGCGGCAAAATATTGGTTGCAAGAATTTTGTATAATAATTTAAAGTTTTGAATCCATCTTCGTTTTGTGTATCAGTTCATTAACCTGTTTGGGCTGCAAGGGGCAGTATTGAGTAGCCTGATAAAATGTGCCCATTTAAAACGGCCTCGTATTCAATTCTTGCTCGTACAATATGCATATTATTATTACTATTGGATAGAAAACACTCTCTAGTTTCTAAAACCGTTTGAATTATTTCTCTGAGTGAAACAGAACTCATTCTGCAGCACTTTTCCTGACCAGGAAGTGGAACGTCTGAAATCGATGCTCTGTTCTTCTTCATGCCTATAAATGGGCACAAGACCTATTAGTATACATACACGTCATACACCTTCCTCTGGTTGTCAAGAGGCTGTGAGAGAAGAAATTAGGTGATTATCTCGATCTGAGTTGGAACACACCATCTTGGAATCTCGTGTCCACCATTTTCGGTACTCTGAATAGCGCGAGCTGGACAGTGTGATTGCCTTTTGTTTAGCTTCCGTTATAGGCGACTACAATCTCCGGCTTTGATTTTATTTGATACATGTCACCATATCATCGTAAAGTATGTTTTTTCAATATGGTTTCATCAGATTATTGAAATTTTTTCGGGAGTTTTTCTGTGTTCCGTTCTCTTCCGTTTGTTGACATGGAGAGTGTCGTGGCACCCGGCTAGCGCGCTTGCTAAATAAAGAGGGAAAGTGTCCGTTCTGAATCCAAACAACGACTGTTCTGGACAAAGGACACCTTGTCCAACATTCTGATGAAAGATCAGCAAAAGTAAGACCCATTTTATGATGTTATTTCATATATCTGCCGTAGTCGCCGGTGCCCAAGTGTTTCTGGCTATTGTGCTAAGCTAATATAACGCTACATTTTGTTTTCGCTGTAAAACACTTGATAAATCGGAAATATTGTCTGGAATCACAAGATGCCTGTCTTTCAATTGCTGTACACTATGTATTTTTCAGAAATGTTTTATGATGAGTATTTAGTTATTTGGCGTTGGTGTCTGTAATTTTTCTGTCTGCTTTCGGTGCAATTTCTGACTGTAGCTGCAATGTAAACTATGATTTATACCTGAAATATGCAAATTTTTCTAACAAAACATATGCTATACAATAAATATGTTATCAGACTGTCATCTGATGAATTTGTTTCTTGGTTAGTGGCTATTTATATCTTTATTTGGTCGAATTTGTGATAGCTACTGATGGAGTAAATAACTGGTGGAGTAATGAAAAATGGTGTCTTTTGCTAACGTGGTTAGCTAATAGATTTACATATTGTGTCTTCCCTGTAAAACATTTTAAAAATCGGACATGTTGGCTTGATTCACAAGATGTGTACCTTTCATCTGGTGTCTTGGACTTGTTAATGTGTGAAAGTTAAATATTTAAAAAATATATCTTTTGAATTTCGCGCCCTGCACTTTGAGCTGGCTGTTGTCATAAGTGTACCGACGTCGGGCTGCAGCCATAAGAAGTTAACCATGTGCCATGGAATCGGTACATTGAACATCTCTTACCAACTATATATGGCACAGCTGTCAATCTGTTGGTCCTTAAAAGAAACGGTTTTTTTAAAGAAAGTTTTTTTTATTTCTCCACCCAAAATCAAGTACGTCATGAAAACGACGGAAAACGACAAAACCCAAAACAAACACGCATATATATAACACAGGGATGTAACCCAAACAAAAGAGTGAGGTGAAAACCTCTAAAATAACACACGGGTTGAGACCCGTAATAACAAATGCCCAATAACACGTAGCACGAAAGCACAGGTACTCACAGGACCAATGGACATGGAACATTAATTAATCAACAAGGACAATGGGGAACAGAGAGCACATTTATACACCTACTACTCAGGGGGAATGGGAACCAGGTGTGCGTAATGAGACAAGAAAGTCCGGGGTTGGTGGTGATGATCCAGTTCAGTGACGCCTAGAAGGCTGGTGACATAGACCTCCGGTGCTGGTGAACGGAATGAGCAGCAGTACCGGGGACGATCCATGACACTCCAGAGCTGGTGAACGGAATGAGCAGCAGTACCGGGGGGGATCCATGACACTCCATAGCTGGTGAACGGAATGAGCAGCAGTACCGGGGGAATCCGTGACACCCAACCACAAAGCGCTATAGAGGCTGGGGCCGAGCTCCCTGTCAACCTGGACCTATATACCAGGCGGTGTCAGACAATTCAGACTCCAGCCACCAAAGCCACAGACTGTTCTCTCTGCTACATCACAGCAAGCGGTACCAATGTACCAAGTCTGGAACCAACAGGACTCTGAACAGCTTCTTCCCCCCCCAAGCCATAAGACTGCTAAACAAGACTGCTGATCAGCTAAATGGACGAACTGCATTGACCATTTTTTGCACTAACTGTCTTGCACAGACTCTATGCACACACACTGGACTCTACACACACACTCACACATAATTACACTGTGTCATGACCCTCCTGTGAGGATCCGAAGGATCAGGTTACAGTGGGTCCGCTCTACAGCACCCTCTCTCTCCCGCAAAGGGGGAGAGGGGTGAAGTTGGCCGTTTTATGACGGTCGTAAATACCAGCAGGAACGCTCTCTCTCCCACTCTGCAGAAATGGAAGCTAAAAATCCCTTCGTTACAACAGAGAGAGCTTTTGTAGCACTGTGACATCCAAGACACTGAAACAATATTTCTGTAATCCAAACATTTGGAATGGTCTGTGGGTATTTAAAGAACAATCCTGTTGAAATCATTACGATTTGGTGTTATCATTAAAGACGGTAGAACTACGTAACTGTATCTCTGAAAGTGTACAGTGTTTCCCAGCTGTCCGGTTTACATGTAAATGTTGTGGAACGTTATATGAATAAATATGAAACTATTTGTGAGAAGATGAAATGTGATGTTAGCCTTCTAAAGGAGAATTGATTTTCTCAGAAAAGTTTTATCCAGTCAGTAACCACGCCAACGTGACCACAGACATTATGCCAAACGTAATGGATCCGCCCTTTTTCCAGAGTGTATAAAATGACCCGTGACGAAATTCACGCCAGACCAGAAAAACGTGGAGTGTGGCTGCATGTTGAAATGGCCGGGTGTGTTAAATTGTTCTAGCTCTACATTAGACCAGCGTGACCGACAACATGAGCTGAAAGGTACATAATCATTAGAAACTCTCTCTCTCTCAAAGAAGAAGACGACTACACAGGAACATTCAGTCTGCAGCTGTTTAACTACTTTAATCTGGTAACCTCGACCGATCCATACTAACCAACGCTTCCTCTGAAAGATCCATTCTAACAGACACTTCCTCTGGAAGACTCGTTCTAACAGAAACTTCCTCTGGAAGATCGAAGGAAACGGTGACCTCTGGTGGACAACCAGAGACTTACACAACCAGAGACTTACACAACCAGAGACTTACACAACCAGAGACTTACACAACCAGAGACTTACACAACCAGAGACTTACACAACCAGAGACTTACACAACCAGAGACTTCTTGTCGAATTACTCCCCATAGATGGATTGAGTGTTTTCAACAGACAGACATCAAAGACATACATACATAAATATGTACACTGCAATTCATTCAAATGAGCGGCCGTTCATGTGCAAAATATTCACATTTCCATGAGCATCGTTATCAGCTGTATGTACGCTAGTTGAATTCCTTTGTCTCTCTCTCTCTCTCTTTCCCTCTCTTTTGAATCCGCCATTTTGTGTAACAAGCCGTCATATCGGTTTAGTCCACTAGGGACCTCTCATTGCATTGTGTTAGTAACCAATAACTATACCGTGTGTTTATGTATTTCTGTATGATTATTGAGTTAGTTAGTAAAAAAATAATTAGGCCAATTTGTATATTGCTTATTCATCATTTATGCTAGGCTTCGTGCTGATATCCAAGAATTTTGCGACATTCAGAATGAAACTGATGAGGTGAATATAAATTAATGAATTGACTGTGACTGATGTAAGAGATATTTATATCTTTAGAGTTTAGTCGGGAGATAGTAACTCGTGAAATAACTTTTCCCGTGGTGCCCCCAGATTACTACTTAATTAATTATTATATGATTCATTTAATTGCGTAATAATTTAATGCGGTATGTAATTATTTTATAAAATAACAGTCAAACACATTAATGATAGTCACGACACGACAAACTTACACACACACTTACACCTCAACACACTTACACCCACACACACACACACACACACTTACACATACGCTGCTGCAACTGTCTATTATCTATCCTGTTGTCTAATCACTTTACCCCTACCTACAGTATACTGATGTTACTGTCTATCTATCCTGTTGCCTAGTCACTTTACCCCTACCTACAGTATACTGCTGTTACTGTCTAGTATCTATCCTTTACCCCTACCTACAGTATACTGATGTTACTGTCTATCTATCCTGTTGCCTAGTCACTTTACCCCTACCTACAGTATACTGCTGTTACTGTCTATTATCTATCCTTTACCCCTACCTACAGTATACTGCTGTTACTGTCTATTATCTAGACTTTACCCCTACCTACAGTATACTGCTGTTACTGTCTATTATCTATCCTGTTGTCTTGTCACTTTACCCCTAGCTACAGTATACTGCTGTTACTGTCTATTATCTATCCTTTACCCCTACCTACAGTATACTGCTGTTACTGTCTATTATCTATCCTTTACCCCTACCTACAGTATACTGCTGTTACTGTCTATTATCTATCCTGTTGTCTAATCACTTTACCCCTACCTACAGTATACTGCTGTTACTGTCTATTATCTATCCTGTTGTCTAGTCACTTTACCCCTACCTACAGTATACTGCTGTTACTGTCTATTATCTATCCTGTTGTCTAATCACTTTACCCCTACCTACAGTATACTGCTGTTACTGTCTATTATCTATCCTTTACCCCTACCTACAGTATACTGCTGTTACTGTCTATTATCTATCCTTTACCCCTACCTACAGTATACTGCTGTTACTGTCTATTATCTATCCTTTACCCCTACCTACAGTATACTGCTGTTACTGTCTATTATCTATCCTTTACCCCTACCTACAGTATACTGCTGTTACTGTCTATTATCTATCCTTTACCCCTACCTACAGTATACTGCTGTTACTGTCTATTATCTAGACTTTACCCCTACCTACAGTATACTGCTGTTACTGTCTATTATCTATCCTGTTGTCTTGTCACTTTACCCCTACCTACAGTATACTGCTGTTACTGTCTATTATCTATCCTTTACCCCTACCTACAGTATACTGCTGTTACTGTCTATTATCTATCCTGTTGTCTAGTCACTTTACCCCTACCTACAGTATACTGCTGTTACTGTCTATTATCTATCCTTTACCCCTACCTACAGTATACTGCTGTTACTGTCTATTATCTATCCTGTTGTCTAGTCACTTTACCCCTACCTACAGTATACTGCTGTTACTGTCTATTATCTATCCTTTACCCCTACCTACAGTATACTGCTGTTACTGTCTATTATCTATCCTTTACCCCTACCTACAGTATACTGCTGCTACTGTCTATTATCTATCCTTTACCCCTACCTACAGTATACTGCTGTTACTGTCTATTATCTATCCTTTACCCCTACCTACAGTATACTGCTGCTACTGTCTATTATCTATCCTTTACCCCTACCTACAGAATACTGCTGTTACTGTCTATTATCTATCATTTACCCCTACCTACAGTATACTGCTGTTACTGTCTATTATCTATCCTGTTGTCTAGTCACTTTACCCCTACCTACAGTATACTGCTGTTACTGTCTATTATCTATCCTTTACCCCTACCTACAGTATACTGCTGTTACTGTCTATTATCTATCCTTTACCCCTACCTACAGTATACTGCTGTTACTGTCTATTATCTATCCTTTACCCCTACCTACAGTATACTGCTGTTACTGTCTATTATCTATCCTTTACCCCTACCTACAGTATACTGCTGTTACTGTCTATTATCTATCCTGTTGTCTAGTCACTTTACCCCTACCTACAGTATACTGCTGTTACTGTCTATTATCTATCCTGTTGTCTAGTCACTTTATCCCTACCTACAGTATACTGCTGTTACTGTCTATTATCTATCCTGTTGTCTAGTCACTTTATCCCTACCTACAGTATACTGCTGTTACTGTCTATTATCTATCCTGTTGTCTAGTCACTTTATCCCTACCTACAGTATACTGCTGTTACTGTCTATTATCTAGACTTTACCCCTACCTACAGTATACTGCTGTTACTGTCTATTATCTATCCTTTACCCCTACCTACAGTATACTGCTGTTACTGTCTATTATCTATCCTTTACCCCTACCTACAGTACACTGCTGCTACTGTCTGTTATATATCCTGTTATCCAGTCACTTTACCTCTACCTATATGTACAGTGCATAATTAGTACAGAGAGACTGGAAGGAGGAAAGAGAGGGGGAGGAGAGGGGATGGGCAGGGCGGGAAGGGAGAGAGACTGAAAGGAGGAGAAGAGAGGGGGAGGAGAGGGGATGGGCAGGGCGGGAAGGGCGGGAGACTGGAAGAAGGAGAAGAGATGGAAGGGAAGGGAGAGTATGAACTTTCTTCCCAGCAGGAAACGTGGGAGACAGGATCAAAGAGCTAAATGAAACACCTGCACCCTGCGGCTGGAACGCCCTCCTCCTCCTCTCCTCCTCCTCTCACCTCTCCCCCTCCTCCTCCTCTCACCTCCTCTTCTAGCCCTCCTCCTCTCACCTCCTCTTCTAGCCCTCCTCCTCTCACCTCTCCTCCTCCTCCTCCTCCTCCTCTCACCTCCTCTTCTAGCCCTCCTCCTCTCACCTCTCCTCCTCCTCTCACCTCTCTCCCCCTCCTCCTCTCACCTCCTCTTCTAGCCCTCCTCCACTCACCTCTCCTCCTCCTCCTCCTCTCACCTCCTCTTCTAGCCCTCCTCCTCTCACCTCTCCTCCTCCTCCTCCTCCTCCTCTCACCTCCTCTTCTAGCCCTCCTCCTCTCACCTCTCCTCCTCCTCCTCCTCCTCTCACCTCCTCTTCTAGCCCTCCTCCTCTCACCTCTCCTCCTCCTCCTCCTCCTCCTCCTCTCACCTCCTCTTCTAGCCCTCCTCCTCTCACCTCTCCCCCTCCTCCTCCTCTCACCTCCTCTTCTAGCCCTCCTCCTCACCTCTCCCCTCCTCCTCCTCTCACCTCCTCTTCTAGCCCTCCTCCTCTCACCTCTCCCCCTCCTCCTCCTCCTCCTCTCACCTCCTCTTCTAGCCCTCCTCCTCTCACCTCTCCCCCACCTCCTCCTCTCACCTCCTCTTCTAGCCCTCCTCCTCTCACCTCTCCCCCTCCTCCTCCTCCTCTCACCTCCTCTTCTAGCCCTCCTCCTCTCACCTCTCCTCCTCCTCTCACCTCTCTCCCCCTCCTCCTCTCACCTCCTCTTCTAGCCCTCCTCCTCTCACCTCTCCTCCTCCTCCTCCTCTCACCTCCTCTTCTAGCCCTCCTCTCACCTCTCCTCCTCCTCCTCCTCCTCTCACCTCCTCTTCTAGCCCTCCTCTCACCTCTCCCCCTCCTCCTCCTCTCACCTCCTCTTCTAGCCCTCCTCCTCTCACCTCTCCCCCTCCTCCTCCTCCTCTCACCTCCTCTTCTAGCCCTCCTCCTCTCACCTCTCCCCCTCCTCCTCCTCCTCTCACCTCCTCTTCTAGCCCTCCTCCTCTCACCTCTCCCCCTCCTCCTCCTCTCACCTCCTCTTCTAGCCCTCCTCCTCTCACCTCTCCTCCTCCTCCTCCTCCTCCTCCTCTCACCTCCTCTTCTAGCCCTCCTCCTCTCACCTCTCCTCCTCCTCCTCCTCCTCTCACCTCCTCTTCTAGCCCTCCTCCTCTCACCTCTCCTCCTCCTCCTCCTCCTCCTCCTCCTCTCACCTCCTCTTCTAGCCCTCCTCCTCTCACCTCTCCCCCTCCTCCTCCTCTCACCTCCTCTTCTAGCCCTCCTCCTCACCTCTCCCCCTCCTCCTCCTCTCACCTCCTCTTCTAGCCCTCCTCCTCTCACCTCTCCCCCTCCTCCTCCTCCTCCTCTCACCTCCTCTTCTAGCCCTCCTCCTCTCACCTCTCCCCCACCTCCTCCTCTCACCTCCTCTTCTAGCCCTCCTCCTCTCACCTCTCCCCCTCCTCCTCCTCCTCTCACCTCCTCTTCTAGCCCTCCTCCTCTCACCTCTCCTCCTCCTCTCACCTCTCTCCCCCTCCTCCTCCCACCTCCTCTTCTAGCCCTCCTCCTCTCACCTCTCCTCCTCCTCCTCCTCTCACCTCCTCTTCTAGCCCTCCTCTCACCTCTCCTCCTCCTCCTCCTCCTCCCACCTCCTCTTCTAGCCCTCCTCTCACCTCTCCCCCTCCTCCTCCTCTCACCTCCTCTTCTAGCCCTCCTCCTCTCACCTCTCCCCCTCCTCCTCCTCCTCTCACCTCCTCTTCTAGCCCTCCTCCTCTCACCTCTCCCCCTCCTCCTCCTCCTCTCACCTCCTCTTCTAGCCCTCCTCCTCTCACCTCTCCTCCTCCTCCTCCTCTCACCTCCTCTTCTAGCCCTCCTCCTCACACCTCCTCCTCCTCTCACCTCTCCTCCTCTAGCCCTCCCCCTCTAACCCTCCCTCCTCCTCTAGCCCTCCCCCTCTCACCCCTCCTCCTCCTCTAGCCCTCCTCCTCACCCCTCCTCCTCTCACCCCTCCTCCTCTCACCCCTCCTCTCACCTCTCCTCCTCTCACCTCTCCCCCTCCTCCTCCCCCTCACCCCTCTTCCTCCTCTCACCTCTCCTCCCCCTCTAGCCCTCCTCCTCTCACCTCTCCTCCCCCTCTAGCCCTCCTCCTCTCACCTCTCCTCCCCCTCTAGCCCTCCTCCTCTCACCTCTCCTCCCCCTCTAGCCCTCCTCCTCTCACCTCTCCTCCCCCTCTAGCCCTCCTCCTCTCACCTCTCCTCCCCCTCTAGCCATCCTACCACTCCTCTTCCCTTCCTCTTATCCTCCCCCTCTCACCCTACCGCTCCTCAGGCTATGAACCCACACCAGGTTGTTTAGGGGTCATGCCAGTGAGTAGTGAGTGAGACCTGGGCCCGTTTTCACAACACACTGCTCAGAGTAGGTTTAAGGATGATGTTAAGACACTGCTCAGAGTAGGTTTTAGGATTATGTTAAGACACTGCTCAGAGTAGGTTTAAGGATGATGTTAAGACACTGCTCAGAGTAGGTTTTAGGATGATGTTAAAGACACTGCTCAGAGTAGGTTTTAGGATGATGTTAAGACACTGCTCAGAGTAGGTTTTAGGATGATGTTAAAGACACTGCTCAGAGTAGGTTTTAGGATGATGTTAAGACACTGCTCAGAGTAGGTTTTAGGATGATGTTAAGACACTGTTCAGAGTAGGTTTTAGGATGATGTTAAGACACTGCTCAGAGTAGGTTTTAGGATGATGTTAAGACACTGTTCAGAGTAGGTTTTAGGATGATGTTAAGACACTGCTCAGAGTAGGTTTTAGGATGATGTTAAGACACTGCTCAGATTAGGTTTTAGGATGATGTTAAAGACACTGCTCAGAGTAGGTTTTAGGATGATGTTAAGACACTGTTCAGAGTAGGTTTTAGGATGATGTTAAGACACTGCTCAGAGTAGGTTTTAGGATGATGTTAAGACACTGCTCAGATTAGGTTTTAGGATGATGTTAAGACACTGCTCAGAGTAGGTTTTAGGATGATGTTAAGACACTGTTCAGAGTAGGTTTTAGGATGATGTTAAGACACTGTTCAGAGTAGGTTTTAGGATGATGTTAAGACACTGCTCAGAGTAGGTTTTAGGATGATGTTAAGACACTGTTCAGAGTAGGTTTTAGGATGATGTTAAGACACTGTTCAGAGTAGGTTTTAGGATGATGTTAAGACACTTCCTAGACTAACTCCGAGCATGGAGTAAAATCAACTCCCTAAAAGTTTATCTCAGCTGGTAATCACGACAGTTGGAGGAACCGCAAAGGAAAGATGGTGATGACGCTCATTGACATCTTTGCCAATGATGAGGATTAACCAATCACGATGAGGCATCGCCAGCTGTGAACTCCACAGCACAGTTCAGACCACCACAGTGAATGTGACTGTGCATCAAATGTTGTAATGGTAAAACGTTTGATATAATTTTCACCTGACACAATTCATTTGCCTACTCTTAATTATTTCCTAATATGTTGGCATGCATAACTTAAAAAAAACAAAAAAACAATTCTGATGGTTGTTGAAAGCATAAATAATTTTAAATCGACCACAATGATAGTTTACATAAGCACTAGACGCCTTCAATTGCAAACATATAGACATGAACATAAACATATAGACCCAATTCAGACATCTTGTTTTTAACAACTCGTTACGTTCCAAAAGGATAACAGGAAATAACAATGATGTCGGGTTGATCCAATAATGGAAAGAAAACTGTGTCTATTCATTGGCTGTAAGTACTTAGGCATATATCATGTGAAATCATTGTCAAAAGCGCGAGAGATACTGTTCCATGTAGGTTTCAGATTATTCACGGTTCGATCATATAGATCAGAACTATTATTCTAACAACAACAAAGTAATTGTATGTCTGTGGTGCACTGAACCAACACACCTGCTGGTAACACTGAACTGGTGAGGACAGCTCACGAGGTCTCCTAAATGTCTGTCGACTAGGTGGGACTCTTACGACTAAAGAGACGTCATGCATAGCTTTTATTTTTACCCATAAGAGTAAAATGTCATTTTTATTCTCAGCACTTACCACCAATTTTGTACTCTGAGAAGCTTTTTGGATACGGTCCCTGAAGCATCACTCCGTCCTACCACACTCGCTCATACCCGAGTGTTGTAGAAGGTGTTGAAAGATGCTCTGTCTCTCACAGAAAAACAAGCGGTAAGGTTATACTCTGTCAGAGGGCTGTCAAAACGAGGTTAAGAGTGAAACATAATAACCCAGGTGTGAATTCGCTAAGTAGACCTGCAGTCTATCTAGTACACTATTCACGGAGACTGGAACACCAGACATCACCACAGTGACCCTGATTTAACCCGATGCATGGATGGCCTGGCAGTGACACTTACCCAAATGGGTGTGTCTGTCTGTGTGTGTGTGTGTGTGTGTGTGTGTGTGGATCCAGCATGGATCTCTGTCTGTGTGTGTGTGTGTGTGTGTGTGTGTGTGTGTGTGTGTGTGTGTGTGTGTGTGTGTGTGTGTGTGTGTGTGTGTGTGTGTGTGTGGATCCAGCATGGATCTCTGTCTGTGTGTGTGTGTGTGTGTGTGTGTGTGTGTGTGTGTGTGTGTGTGTGTGTGTGTGTGTGTGTATCCAGCATGGATCTCTGTCTGTGTGTGAGTGTGGAGAGAAAATAAAACAGATTTGAGTTTCCCTGCATTAAAGTCCCCGGCCACTAGGAGCGCCACCTCTGGATGAGCCTCTTCCTGTTTGCTTATGGCGGAATACAGCTCATTGAGTGCGGTCTTAGTGCCAGCATCGGTCTGTGGTGGTATGTAGACAGCTACGAAAAATACAGATGAAAACTCTCTAGGGAGATAATGTGGTCTACAGCTTATCATGAGATACTCTACCTCAGGTGAGCAAAACCTCGAGACTTCCTTAGATGTCGTGCACCAGCTGTTGTTTATAAATATAAATAGACCGCCACCCCTTGTCTTACCAGAGGCTTATGTTCTATCCTGCCGATACAGTGTATATTCATCCATATCGGGTGAACCGTTTAAAAATTAGACACACAAATATCATACCCTCAAGACATGCTAACCTCTCACCATTACAATAACAGGGGAGGTTAGCATTTTTAAGGGGGGGGTTCTGATATTTATGCCTCTAACTTACTCATCATTATTCACGATTCATTCAGGATTATCCGTAACCATGGTAGCATCCACATGAATGTAGAAGTGTTTAGAAACATTATATTCTTATTGACAATGAAAGTGACGCTGAAATAACACAATAGATGATTTACCATTTCATTTCTACCGGGTACTAAATAATCTGAAGCACCACCAACATCAACAGCGAATGCATCAAACAATTTTGTAGAGTCCCGATACCGTTGGTTGGAGCTCACCGTCCCGATACCGTTGGTTGGAGCTCACCGTCCCGATACCGTTGGTTGGAGCTCATCGTCCCGATACCGTTGGGGCTCACTGTCCCGATACCGTTGGTTGGAGCTCACCGTCCCGATACCGTTGGAGCTCACCGTCCCGATACCGTTGGTTGGAGCTCACCGTCCCGATACCGTTGGAGCTCACCGTCCCGATACCGTTGGTTGGAGCTCACGTCCCGATACCGTTGGTTGGAGCTCACGTCCCGATACCGTTGGTTGGAGCTCACCGTCCCGATACCGTTGGTTGGAGCTCACCGTCCCGATACCGTTGGTTGGAGCTCACCGTCCCGATACCGTTGGTTGGAGCTCACCGTCCCGATACCGTTGGAGCTCACCGTCCCGATACCGTTGGAGCTCACCGTCCCGATACCGTTGGTTGGAGCTCACCGTCCCGATACCGTTGGTTGGAGCTCACCGTCCCGATACCGTTGGTTGGAGCTCACCGTCCCGATACCGTTGGTTGGAGCTCACCGTCCCGATACCGTTGGTTGGAGCTCACCGTCCCGATACCGTTGGTTGGAGCTCACCGTCCCGATACCGTTGGTTGGAGCTCACCGTCCCGATACCGTTGGAGCTCACCGTCCCGATACCGTTGGTTGGAGCTCACCGTCCCGATACCGTTGGAGCTCACCGTCCCGATACCGTTGGGGCTCACCGTCCCGATACCGTTGGGGCTCACCGTCCCGATACCGTTGGGGCTCACCGTCCCGATACCGTTGGGGCTCACCGTCCCGATACCGTTGGGGCTCACCGTCCCGATACCGTTGGGGCTCACCGTCCCGATACCGTTGGGGCTCACTGTCCCGATACCGTTGGAGCTCACTGTCCGGATACCGTTGGAGCTCACCGTCCCGATACCGTTGGAGCTCACCGTCCCGATACCGTTGGAGCTCACCGTCCCGATACCGTTGGAGCTCACAGAGAGAGCGAGGACTGATAATTATGGATCTCCATAGCAGATAAGACATCTCACTCAACTAACAAAGCTGGTTGGGCTGACAAGTGAACTGGAAGAGGGAACACAGACCTTCTAGTCCTCTGTCCCGAGACCAGAACAGAGCAGAACAAAACAGAACAGAGCAGAACAAAATTATCCAGTAACAGAGGTAGTCCTTAACATGTCTTTAGAGAGTAGCTCTCTCTCTCTCAGGATGTACACCCACTACACATGAACCCAACTAGCACTGTGTGTGTGGTGCTGTAGCTAGTTATCCGAGGGCTCTGCTATGATCCATCCAGCCCAGAGGCTGTTTACCACAACAAAACAACTTTACTTCTCCGTGGATGAGCATCTGGATATTTCTGTCCTTTAGGAAGAAAATTAAAGTTATGAACTTTGAACTTTAAAGCTGCAATATGTCATTTTTGGGCAACCTGACCAAATTCACATAGTATGTTTGTTTAATGTATGTATGTTTAATTCTAATTGAAAACAAGTCTAGCAAGAGGTAGATCTGTTCTGTGTTTGGTATTTCTATGCTTCCTGTTCTTAAGTTTCGTCATTGCGTCTTTAACTTTCGGTTTTGTACACCAGCTTCAAACAGCTGAAAATACAATATTTTTAGTTACGGAAAATACTGTATATTTCACCTCGGCTTAGATGGTACCCTCCGTCCCCCTGTCAGTCCCTCCGTCCCCCTGACAGTCCCTCCGTCCCCCTGACAGTCCCTCCGTCCCCCTGACAGTCCCTCCGTCCCCCTGACAGTCCCTCCGTCCCCCTGACAGTCCCTCCGTCCCCCTGACAGTCCCTCCGTCCCCCTGACAGTCCCTCCGTCCCCCTGTAAGTCCAGCTATAATCTCCCTCCGTCCCCCTGACAGTCCCTCCGTCCCCCTGTCAGTCCCTCCGTCCCCCTGTAAGTCCAGCTATAATCTCCCTCCGTCCCCATGTCAGTCCAGCTATAAGCTCCCTCCGTCCCCCTGACAGTCCCTCCGTCCCCTTGTCAGTCCAGCTATAATCTCCCTCCGTCCCCATGTCAGTCCAGCTATAAGCTCCCTCCGTCCCCCTGACAGTCCCTCCGTCCCCCTGTCAGTCCAGCTATAATCTCCCTCCGTCCCTCTGTCAGTCCCTCCGTCCCCCTGTCAGTCCAGCTGTAAGCTCCCTCCGTCCCCCTGTCAGTCCAGCTGTAAGCTCCCTCCGTCCCCCTGACAGTCCCTCCGTCCCCCTGTCAGTCCAGCTATAATCTCCCTCCGTCCCTCTGTCAGTCCCTCCGTCCCCCTGTCAGTCCAGCTGTAAGCTCCCTCCGTCCCCCTGTCAGTCCCTCCGTCCCCCTGTCAGTCCAGCTGTAAGCTCCCTCCGTCCCCCTGTCAGTCCAGCTGTAAGCTCCCTCCGCCCCCCTGTCAGTCCCTCCGTCCCCCTGACAGTCCAGCTATAAGCTCCCTCCGTCCCCCTGACAGTCCCTCCGTCCTCCTGTCAGTCCAGCTGTAAGCTCCCTCCGTCCCCCTGTCAGTCCCTCCGTCCCCCTGTCAGTCCAGCTATAAGCTCCCTCCGTCCCCCTGTCAGTCCCTCCGTCCCCATGTCAGTCCAGCTGTAAGCTCCCTCCATCCCCCTGTCAGTCCAGCTATAATCTCCCTCCGTCCCCCTGTCAGTCCAGCTATAATCTCCCTCCGTCCCCCTGTCAGTCCAGCTATAATCTCCCTCCGTCCCCGTGTCAGTCCAGCTATAAGCTCCCTCCGTCCCCCTGACAGTCCAGCTATAAGCTGGGACAGAGAGTGTGGATCAGGGTTAGGGAAAGGGTGTGTGGATCAGGGTTAGGGACAGAGAGTGTGGATCAGGGTTCGGGACAGAGAGTGTGGATCAGGGTTCGGGACAGAGAGTGTGGATCAGGGTTCGGGACAGAGAGTGTGGATCAGGGTTCGGGACAGAGAGTGTGGATCAGGGTTAGGGACAGAGAGTGTGGATCAGGGTTCGGGACAGAGAGTGTGGATCAGGGTTCGGGACAGAGAGTGTGGATCAGGGTTAGGGACAGAGAGTGTGGATCAGGGTTCGGGACAGAGAGTGTGGATCAGGGTTTGGGACAGAGAGTGTGGATCAGGGTTAGGGACAGAGAGTGTGGATCAGGGTTCGGGACAGAGAGTGTGGATCAGGGTTTGGGACAGAGAGTGTGGATCAGGGTTCGGGACAGAGAGTGTGGATCAGGGTTCGGGACAGAGAGTGTGGATCAGGGTTCGGGACAGAGAGTGTGGATCAGGGTTAGGGACAGAGAGTGTGGATCAGGGTTAGGGACAGGGTCATACAGACCCACTTAAAACCAGAGAACCACAGCAGGGACTTTTCATCAACATCCCAGCCTATAGGGAACCATGTTTCTTGGATGTCCTTTCAAAGTCTTTCATTACTGACGGGAAGTGATGACATACAGTATGTAGCCAACGTGGAATCGCTAGCTAGTACATTTTTAAGCGATAGTTAGCGCTGCTTGCTGAGTGCAGTCAGAAGTGTTGTGTAGAAGGACACAGTGAGGGACAGTGATGGGACGTACTCTATAACACACACGCACGCACACACACACACACGCACACGCGCACACCAGTCAACTGATCGCCAAGATGGTCCGACTGACTGAGCTCAGTCTTCACTGTGTACCACTCATGTCACAGTAGCAGCCTTCACCCAAATGGCAACCTATTCCCTATGTAGTGCACTACTTTTGACCAGGGACCATAGGGCACTATACATCCTATTCCCTATGTAGTGCACTACATTTGACCAGGATCCATAGGGCACTATACAGTTGAAGTCGGAAGTTTACATACACTTAGGTTGGAGTCATTAAATCTCGTTTTTCAACCACTCCACAAATTTCTTGTTAACAAACTATAGTTTTGGCAAGTCGGTTAGGACATCTACTTTTTCCAACAATTGTTTACAGACAGATTATTTCACTTATAATTCACTGTATTACAATTTCAGTGGGTCAGAAGTCTACATACACTAAGTTGACTGTGCCTTAAAACAGCTTGGAAAATTCCAGAAAATTATGTCATGGTTTTAGAAGTTTCTGATAGGCTAATTGCTATCATTTGAGTCAATTGGAGGTTTACCTGTGGATGTATTTCAAGGCCTACCTTCAAACTCAGTGCCTCTTTGCTTGACATCATGGGAAAATCAAAAGAAATCAGCCAAGACCTCAGAAAAAAACTGTAGACCTCCACAAGTCTGGTTCATCCTTGGGAGCAATTTCCAAATGCCTGAAGGTACCACGTTCATCTGTACAAACAATAGTACGCAAGTATAAACACCATGGGACCACGCAGCCGTCATACCGCTCAGGAAGGAGACGCGTTCTGTCTCCTAGAGATGAACGTACTTTGGTGCAAAAAGTGCAAATCAATCCCAGAACAACAAAGGACCTTGTGAAGATGCTGGAGGAAACAGGTACACAAGTATCTATATCAACAGTAAAACGAGTCCTATATCGACATAACCTGAAAGGCCGCTCAGCAAGGAAGAAGCCACTGCTCCAAAGCCGCCATAAAAGAGCCAGATCGTACTTTTTGGAGGAATGTCCTCTGGTCTGATGAAACAAAAATAGAACCGTTTGGCCATAATGACCGTCGTTATGTTTGGAGGAAAAAGGGGGAGGCTTACAAGCCGTAGAACACCATCCCAACCGTGAAGCACGGGGGTGGCAGCATCATGTTGTGGGGTGCTTTGCTGAAGGAGGGACTGGTGCACTTCACAAAATAGATGGCGATGTGATGATGTGGATATATTGAAGCAACATCTCAAGACATCAGTCAGGAAGTTAAAGCTTGGTCGCAAATGGGTCTTCCAACTGGACAATGACACCAAGCATACTTCCAAAGTTGTGGCAAAATAGTTTAAGGACAACAAAGTCAAGGTATTGGAGTGGCCATCACAATGCCCTGACCTCAATCCCATAGAACATTTGTGGGTAGAATTGAAAAAGCGTGTGCGAGCAAGGAGGCCTACAAACCTGACTCAGTTACACCAGCTCTGTCAGGAAGAATTGGCCAAAATTCACCCAATTTATTGTGGGAAGCTTGTGGAAGGCTACCCGAAACATTTGACCCAATTTAAACAATTGAAAGGCAATGCTACCAAATACTAATTGAGTGTATGTAAACTTCTGACCCACTGGGAATGTGATGAAAGAAATAAAAGCTGAAATAAATAATTCTCTCTACTATTATTCTCTCTACTAACTGACCTAAAACAGGGATTTTTTTTACCAGGATTAAATGTCAGGAATTGTGAAAAACTGGCTAAGGTGTATGTAAACTTCCCGACTTCAACTGTATTTGGAATAGGTGCCATTTAGGTCACATCCACAGTCTGCTGTCTCGGCTCCGCTGGGTCTGGGGTAACAGGATCATACTGAGAGTGTAATCTCACAATCCAGGAACAGATTACTCCATTATTGCCTGAGGTATTAGGTTGACATTTAAACTGTAAGAATTCAACCATTCAGTTCTACAACAGAGAAGCTGAATAGATGTGCAACTGTTAAAGGACATCCCAGAAAGCCCTGCAGTGTTTTCCACAAGCACATGGAGTAGCCAGCCAAATAGAAAAAGTAGCCAGCCAGGTTACTTGATTTGTTTTTGTCAAATACGTTTTTTTTTGGGGGGGGGGGGGGGGGGGGGGGCTCTGATACATTCTAATGCTAGGTTGTATTTTTAACCAGCAACTATAAGGAAATAACACTGATCCCATTTTCTTTACACTTATACAAGCGTTAGTTTCATCAGCTGTTGTAAAACACAGCAAAAATGTATTTTTGACAGCACTGGACCTTTAAGAACCCTTTAAGAGTCTGCTGACTTCCACAGCGTCAAGCTTCCCTTTAAGAACCCTTTAAGAGTCTGCTGACTCCCCACAGCGTCAAGCTTCCCTTTAAGAACCCTTTAAGAGTCTGCTGACTCCCACAGCGTCAAGCTTCCCTTTAAGAACCCTTTAAGAGTCTGCTGACTCCCACAGTGTCAAGCTTCCCTTTAAGAACCCTTTAAGAGTCTGCTGACTCCCACAGGCTACAAGCTTCCCTTTAAGAACCCTTTAAGAGTCTGCTGACTCCCACAGCGTCAAGCTTCCCTTTAAGAACCCTTTAAGAGTCTGCTGACTCCCACAGCGTCAAGCTTCCCTTTAAGAACCCTTTAAGAGTCTGCTGACTCCCACAGCGTCAAGCTTCCCTTTAAGAGGCATTTTGTCAGCTATCTGTAATCCAGGTATGATTGATGAATGAAGCAGGTGTTTAAACATGGGCATTGATACACAGAAAGCAGCAGTTGACGACTCCTGATCAAATCAATAGACCTACATAATTATCTTTGATAATACCAAATACAGAGCCTTCGGAAAGTATTCAGACCCCTTGACTTTTTCCACATTTTGTTACGTTACAGCCTTATACTAAAATGGATTGAAGTGTTTTTTTTGTCCCTCATCAATCTACACACAGTACCCCATAATGACATCACAATACCCCATAATGACATCACAATACCCCATAATGACATCACAATACCCCATAATGACAAAGCAAAAACATTTACACTATCGTTGAAAAGTTTAGGGTCACTTGCAAATTTTTTGGTCCATTGAAATAACATCAAATTGATTAGAACAGTGTAGACATTGTTAATGTTGTAAATGACTATTGTAGCTGGAAACGGCAGATTTTTTATGGAATATCTACATAGTCGTACAGAGGCCCATTATCAGCAACCATCACTCCTATGTTCCAATGGCATGTTGTCTTAGCTAATCCAAGTTTATCATTTTAAAAGGCTAATTGATCATTAGAAAACCCTTTTGCAATTATGTTAGCACAGCTGAAAACTGTTGTTCTGATTAAAGAAGCAATAAAACTGGCCTTCTTTAGACTAGTTGAGTATCTGGAGCATCAGCATTTGTGGGTTTGATTACAGGCTCAAAATGGCCAGAAACAAATAACTTTCTTCTGAAACTCGTCAGTCTATTCTTGTTCTGAGAAATGAAGCTATTCCATGCGAGAAATTGCCAAGAAACTGAAGATCTCGTACAACGCTGTGTGCTACTCCCTTCACAGAACAGCGCAAACTGGCTCTAACCAGAATAGAAAGAGGAGTGGGAGGCCCCGGTGCACAACTGAGCAAGAGGACAAGTACATTAGAGTGTCTAGTTTGAGAAACAGACGCCTCACAAGTCCTCAACTGGCAGCTTCATTAAATAGTACCCGCAAAACACCAGTCTCAACGTCAACAGTGAAGAGGCGACTCCAGCATGCTATGAAACTGGCTCTCATGAGGATCGCCACAGGAAAGGAAGACCCAGAGTTACCTCTGCTGCAGAGGATTACATTTTTATTTTTATATTTAACCAGGCAAGTCTGTTATGAACAAATTCGTATTTACAATGACAGCCTACCGGGGAACAGTGGGTTAACTGCCTTGCTCAGGGGCAGAACGGCAAATTTTTACCTTGTCAGCTCGGGGATTAGATTCAGCAACCTTTTGGTTATTGGCCCAACACTCTTACCTCTAGGCTACCTGCCAACCCAAGGATAGGTTGATTAGAGTTACCAGCCTCAGAAATTGCAGCTCAAATAAATGCTTCACAGAGTTCAAGTAACAGACACATCTCAACATCAACTGTTCAGAGGAGACTGTGTGAATCAGGCCTTCATGGTCCAATTGCTGCAAAGAAACCACTACTAAAGGACACCAATAATAAGAAGAGACTTGCTTGGGCCAAGAAACACGAACCATGGATATTAGACCGTGACTACCCTAACAGAAACCCTGACTACACTAACCCTGGCTACACTAACCCTGACTAAACTAACCCTGACTACACTAACCCTGAGTACCCAACACTAACCCTGACTACACTAACCCTGACTACACTAACCCTGACTACACTAACCCTGAGTACCCAACACTAACCCTGAGTACCCAACACTAACCCTGAGTACCCAACACTAATCCTGGCTACACTAACCCTGGCTACACTAACCCTGGCTACACTAACCCTGGCTACACTAACCCTGGCTACACTAACCCTGACTACACTAACCCTGACTACACTAACCCTGACTACACTAACCCTGACTACTCTAACCCTGACTACTCTAACCCTGACTACTCTAACCCTGACTACTCTAACCCTGACTACTCTAACCCTGACTACACTAACCCTGACTACACTAATCCTGACTACACTAACCCTAATGACACTAACCCTGGCTACACTAACCCTGAGTACCTAACACTAACTACACTAACCCTGACTACACTAATCCTGACTACACTAACCCTGACTACACTAATCCTGACTACACTAACCCTGACTACACTAATCCTGACTACACTAATCCTGACTACACTAAGAGGTGAAAACAAAGGCTACACGCATGATGACAGGACATGCTCCAGGGTGAATTATTCATGTGTACCTTAGGGCCCAGAGGGACATAAAATGAGAGGGAGGGGAGAAAGAAGGAGGGG
>NC_052337.1:1402530-1457530 GCF_016432855.1 Salvelinus namaycush | reverse complement strand
CTGCCTCTGCCTCTCTCTCTGCCTCTGCCTCTCTCTCTGCCTCTGCCTCTGCCTCTCTCTCTGCCTCTGCCTCTGCCTCTCTCTGCCTCTGCCTCTGCCTCTCTCTGCCTCTGCCTCTCTCTCTGCCTCTCTCTCTGCCTCTCTCTCTCTGCCTCTGCCTCTCTCTCTGCCTCTGCCTCTCTCTCTGCCTCTCTCTCTGCCCCTGCCTCTCTCTCTGCCTCTCTCTCTGCCCCTGCCTCTCTCTCTGCCTCTGCCTCTCTCTCTGCCTCTGCCTCTCTCTCTGCCTCTCTCTCTGCCCCTGCCTCTCTCTCTGCCTCTGCCTCTCTCTCTGCCCCTGCCTCTCTCTCTACCTCTCTCTCTACCCCTGCCCTTGCCAACAAGGTATAACATCTGTTGATGTGCCCTTGAGCAAGGTACTTAACCCTAATTTGTTCCAGAGACTCCGTACTACTATGTAAAACAACCTGTTTCACTGCACCTGTCTGGTGTATGTCACAATAAAACACACACATATAATATAGATATATTTATAAACACACATTATATACACACACTATATATATATTTTTATATATCTAATCCAGCCTAGTTTATTTCTATTTTATTCCATGAGAGCAACCCAAATAAAACAAGAAGATATGTAACTATAATCAGCTTGTACATCGGAGATGAGGAGCTGACCACCATCAACGTCAACAATTCAGGATTTGTGATCTTGTGACCTAAGCTGACATTAGTAGGATTTCACAGTCTGTTGGATGCTACAGGGTTTAACAAGTGAGATCAGGGTTTTCTAGCAGGGATCTACTTTGTCTGCGGCTGAAAGAGCACCCTATTCCCTAACCAGGGCTCCTTAGTGATTGTCCTGGTAACCCACTCAGTTAGAGCAGGTTGGATAAGGGTAAGGTCAGAGGTTATAGGTCAGGGTTGTTAGAGGTTCTATCCAATTAGCATCCACCCCTGGCCCACCTGCCCCCCCCCTGCAGGATCACCTGTCTTTTCATGTCAGCATCAAAGCAGCCATCAGCAACACCATGACAACGCCATGACAACACCATGACAAGGCCATGACAACACCATGACAACGCCATGACAACGCCATGAGTAGTGTTCCATTTGAACAGTATTTCTGTTGTCTTGTTTATAGAGATCTACAGAGGAATGCTGACAGTCAAAGGGTTGGGGATATATTTGTAATAGAGACCAAGAAGGCCTCTTGCTCAGTATAGTATAGTATTCCAGGTTGGACGATTCCATCACAGTTAAAATTCCCTGCTGATTGCAGAAATCCTCTAGCCGAGAATTCAGAAAAAAAATTCAGGGATGATAATATTAATAATTAAAGGCCCATCAGCATAGTACTCACCTATACTGGTGGGGAAGATATCCTCATTGTTGATCTGGACCTCGATCCAGTCCATCAGTAGATTCATGTACTTGGGAGCCGGTAGAGCTGTTGGTTTCTTATACTTGTGATCGTCCTGCCATCGGTACTCATACCTAGGACCCCCGGACATGACCGGACAACTCTTCTCCGTGCAGAACTCACACACCGTCCCGTAGATGAGGTTGATTCGGTTGAAGAAGTCCACCACGTGTACTGCCACCCAGTCGTTCAGATCCTCCCCGTGGGGCAAAGCAACCGCCGCCCTCAGGTCAACTCCGGAGCTCAGCGACGCCTGGGCCTTCTTATGCAGCTCGAAGCGCTGCGTCCCCGGCTCAAACTTACGCTTGGGGCGGAAGGTCTTGTCCTTGTTGAAGACCTGCTTCAGGGCGATGGACATGTTGCCTAGGATGGGGGCTAGGGGGGTGGAGGGCGAGGACCGTGGCGAGAGGGGAGAGGGGACAGGGACAGGGGGAGCAGAGAGGAGGGGAACAGCGGAGGTTTCTCAGCAGACCGTGTTGCGGGGGGAGGGACCCCTGGGAGGAATCGAAGGTACCAATAGTCACTTCTGGAGGAGCAGGTAGAGGAGGAGTAGACAAAGAAGTAGGGGTTTCCTGTGAACAAAACACACAAAATACAATGTTTAAAATACATCTCTAAAGTTACATGTGAACATTTCCTACGCACCTGCAGAAATGGTCTTCTATTTCCTACGCACCTGGAAAAATTATATTCTGATGTGCGAGTGCTTTACACATCCAAATCACATTCCAAAAAAAAAACAAGCAAAGACAAATGTCTAAAAGACATACTGTCAGTGTATCTCCCACTAATCTAAACTCCTAATCCACTGAATGTGGGAATCAGACAACACAACAGAACAGGGAGTTTCCTTTACTAAGCTGATAATATCGTGTTTAGACAGGTTAGTTGTGAAATGTGAAAGGTTCCATTACTTTCCTTTGAGTCGTGACTTTTGATAGCATCATTCTGGCAGTGTATATTAAAGGTTTCTCTTTCTGTCTTTGTCAGTGAAAGCTTTGATATGATATCTGCACTCAGATCTTGTCCTAACTCTAACCCGGCAGCTTGTCCTAACTCTAACCCGGCAGCTTGTCCTAACTCTAACCCGGCAGCTTGTCCTAACTCTAACCCGGCAGCTTGTCCTAACTCTAACCCGGCAGCTTGTCCTAACTCTAACCCGGCAGCTTGTCCTAACTCTAACCCGGCAGCTTGTCCTAACTCTAACCCGGCAGCTTGTCCTAACTCTAACCCGGCAGCGTGTCCTAACTCTAACCCAGCAGCTTGTCCTAACTAACCCAGCAGCTTGTCCTAACTCTAACCCAGCAGCTTGTCCTAACTCTAACCCAGCAGCGTGTCCTAACTCTAACCCAGCAGCTTGTCCTAACTCTAACCCAGCAGCTTGTCCTAACTCTAACCCAGCAGCGTGTCCTAACTCTAACCCAGCAGCGTGTCCTAACTCTAACCCAGCAGCGTGTCCTAACTCTAACCCAGCAGCTTGTCCTAACTCTAACCCAGCAGCTTGTCCTAACTCTAACCCAGCAGCTTGTCCTAACTCTAACCCAGCAGCTTGTCCTAACTCTAACCCAGCAGCTTGTCCTAACTCTAACCCAGCAGCTTGTCCTAACTCTAACCCAGCAGCTTGTCCTAACTCTAACCCAGCAGCTTGTCCTAACTCTAACCCAGCAGCTTGTCCTAACTCTAACCCAGCAGCTTGTCCTAACTCTAACCCAGCAGCTTGTCCTAACTCTAACCCAGCAGCTTGTCCTAACTCTAACCCAGCAGCTTGTCCTAACTCTAACCCAGCAGCTTGTCCTAACTCTAACCCAACAGCTTGTCCTAACTCTAACCCAACAGCTTGTCCTAACTCTAACCCAACAGCTTGTCCTAACTCTAACCCATCAGCTTGTCCTAACTCTAACCCAGCAGCTTGTCCTAACTCTAACCCGGCAGCTTGTCCTAACTCTAACCCGGCAGCTTGTCCTAACTCTAACCCGGCAGCTTGTCCTAACTCTAACCCGGCAGCTTGTCCTAACTCTAACCCGGCAGCTTGTCCTAACTCTAACCCGGCAGCTTGTCCTAACTCTAACCCGGCAGCTTGTCCTAACTCTAACCCGGCAGCTTGTCCTAACTCTAACCCGGCAGCTTGTCCTAACTCTAACCCGGCAGCTTGTCCTAACTCTAACCCGGCAGCTTGTCCTAACTCTAACCCGGCAGCTTGTCCTAACTCTAACCCGGCAGCTTGTCCTAACTCTAACCCAGCAGCTTGTCCTAACTCTAACCCAGCAGCTTGTCCTAACTCTAACCCAGCAGCTTGTCCTAACTCTAACCCAGCAGCTTGTCCTAACTCTAACCCAGCAGCTTGTCCTAACTCTAACCCAGCAGCTTGTCCTAACTCTAACCCAGCAGCGTGTCCCAACTCTAACCCAACAGCTTGTCCTAACTCTAACCCAGCAGCTTGTCCTAACTGTAAACCAGCAGCTTGTCCTAACTGTAAACTAGCAGCTTGTCCTAACTCTAACCCGGCAGCTTGTCCTAACTCTAACCCGGCAGCTTGTCCTAACTCTAACCCGGCAGCTTGTCCTAACTCTAACCCGGCAGCTTGTCCTAACTCTAACCCGGCAGCTTGTCCTAACTCTAACCCGGCAGCTTGTCCTAACTCTAACCCGGCAGCTTGTCCTAACTCTAACCCGGCAGCTTGTCCTAACTCTAACCCGGCAGCTTGTCCTAACTCTAACCCATCAGCTTGTCCTAACTCTAACCCAGCAGCTTGTCCTAACTCTAACCCAGCAGCTTGTCCTAACTCTAACCCAGCAGCTTGTCCTAACTCTAACCCAGCAGCTTGTCCTAACTCTAACCCAGCAGCTTGTCCTAACTCTAACCCAGCAGCTTGTCCTAACTCTAACCCAGCAGCTTGTCCTAACTCTAACCCAGCAGCTTGTCCTAACTCTAACCCAGCAGCTTGTCCTAACTCTAACCCGGCAGCTTGTCCTAACTCTAACCCGGCAGCTTGTCCTAACTCTAACCCGGCAGCTTGTCCTAACTCTAACCCGGCAGCTTGTCCTAACTCTAACCCGGCAGCTTGTCCTAACTCTAACCCGGCAGCTTGTCCTAACTCTAACCCAGCAGCTTGTCCTAACTCTAACCCAGCAGCTTGTCCTAACTCTAACCCAGCAGCTTGTCCTAACTAACCCAGCAGCTTGTCCTAACTCTAACCCAGCAGCTTGTCCTAACTCTAACCCAGCAGCTTGTCCTAACTCTAACCCAGCAGCTTGTCCTAACTCTAACCCAGCAGCTTGTCCTAACTCTAACCCAGCAGCTTGTCCTAACTCTAACCCAGCAGCTTGTCCTAACTCTAACCCAGCAGCTTGTCCTAACTCTAACCCAGCAGCTTGTCCTAACTCTAACCCAGCAGCGTGTCCTAACTCTAACCCAGCAGCTTGTCCTAACTCTAACCCAGCAGCTTGTCCTAACTCTAACCCAGCAGCTTGTCCTAACTCTAACCCAGCAGCTTGTCCTAACTCTAACCCAGCAGCTTGTCCTAACTCTAACCCAGCAGCTTGTCCTAACTCTAACCCAGCAGCTTGTCCTAACTCTAACCCAGCAGCTTGTCCTAACTCTAACCCAGCAGCTTGTCCTAACTCTAACCCAGCAGCGTGTCCTAACTCTAACCCAGCAGCTTGTCCTAACTCTAACCCAGCAGCACGATGGATGACTCTGTGATGATGTCAGTGTAAAGAGAGGCTGTTCTAACCCGAGCCCTGTCAACTCCTCAGAACCCAGGTTTTGTTCCAAAGTGTCTCCTTTTCCTATATATTGCACAAAATGTAGGATCAAAAATAGTGAATTATATAGGGAAGAGGGTGCCATTTGGGATGCACTCAGTTGTAAAGAAAGGCTGTTTATGATGACACACCAAATGATGACCACCAATCAGAGACCACTATGATGACACACCAAATGATGACCACCAATCAGAGACCACTATGATGACACACCAAATGATGACCACCAATCAGAGACCACTATGATGACACACCAAATGATGACCACCAATCAGAGACCACTATGATGACACACCAAATGATGACCACCAATCAGAGACCACTATGATGACACACCAAATGATGACCACCAATCAGAGACCACTATGATGACACACCAAATGATGACCACCAATCAGAGACCACTATGATGACACACCAAATGATGACCACCAATCAGAGACCACTATGATGACACACCAAATGATGACCACCAATCAGAGACCACTATGATGACACACCAAATGATGACCACCAATCAGAGACCACTATGATGACACACCAAATGATGACCACCAATCAGAGACCACTATGATGACACACCAAATGATGACCACCAATCAGAGACCACTATGATGACACACCAAATGATGACCACCAATCAGAGACCACTATGATGACACACCAAACGATGACCACCAATCAGAGACCACTATGATGACACACCAAATGATGACCACCAATCAGAGACCACTATGATGACACACCAAACGATGACCACCAATCAGAGCCCACAATGATGACACACCAAATGCATTTGATGGATCCATTTTGTCTTCTTCTAATACCTCTTAAGGGGAAAGTAATCCAAAAGTAACTGAAAGTAATCCGATTATGTTACTGTCCCACCCTGATCTGTTTCATCTGTCCTTGTGATTGTCTCCACCCCCCTCCAGGTGTCGCCCATCTTCCCCATTATCCCCAGTGTATTTATACCTGTGTTCTCTGTTTGTCCAGTTCGTCTTGTTTGTCAACCAGCGTTGTTGTCCTCAGCTCCTGCTTTCCCCAGTCTCTCCTTTTTCTCGCCCTCCTGGTTTTGACCATTGCCTGTCCTGACTCTGAGCCAGCCTGCCTGACCACTCTGCCTGTCCTGCCCCTGAGCCTGCCTGATGACCTGTAGCTTTGCCCCACCTCTAGATTGTTGACCTCTGCCTACCCTGACCCTGCCTGTCGTCCGGTACCGTTGCCCCACCTCTGGTTTACTGACCCCTGCCTGCCTTGACTTGTCTATTGCCTGCCCCTGTTGGATTATTAAACCATTGTCAATTCGACGTGTCTGCATCTAGGTTTTACCTTGATTCCTGATAATGTGAACTGGCCATGACTGATCCAGCAGACCTGGGCCAGCTGCGCAATGCCATCTCCACTCAAGGAGCCACCATCGGTATGCACGAGGAATTGCTTCATGGCCTTGTGGAGGGGGTTCAGGACTCCAGCAGTGAAGATGATTATGCTGTGGATTTCTGCACGTTGGCAGCGGAGCGTGCTTGGAATGTTCAATATGTTCCTGCACGGCGTCTCGGAGGAGGTCAAGGACGAGCTTGCAGCCCGGGAGTTACCAACGGAGCTTGATTCCCTCATCGCTTTGACCATCCGTATCGATGGGCGATTATGGGAACGATGGAGCGAGAGGGAATTGGATTTCACTCGCACGTCCAGGGATCCCACCTTGCCTCTGAGTCATCCTGGAAGCTCCCGACGATCTTGCTGCCGAGAGAATCCGAGGCTTCCCGACCTGCCCAGGGGGCTGCCGAAGACGGCAGAGTCACCGCATACAAATCATTAAAATCCAGACGGAAAATATTTAGACAAGAAGCAACCTAATATCACACAGTCAAACTCTTCAGTCATTTTAGTAAGTTCACCGTTCTGCGATTCTCGCCGTTAAACATGGCACGGTGTTTCAACACAACGGCTCTTTATGGTCCAACTTTCCTGATCAAATTAAGCATGTACTGAATATGCAATAATGCATTTGTGACTAATGGGTGGACTGAAGAGCAAGGCTACCTATTTAGGCTCAGTAGTGAGTGGTTGGTTAGTCATCTTTCAATGGTCACAGCTCCTGTATCAGTAGCCTATGCCTGAGCCTATGCCACTAGGCAGAGCTGGGCTGTTGCCAGCGGAACGGCAATACAGGATCGACAAGAAGAGTTGTCTGTATTGCGGGACTCTTGGTCATTTTGTGTCCTCTTGTCCTTTAAAAAAAACAGGCTCACAGGTAGGAGCAGGGACTCTGGTGGGCCATATGGAGAACATTCCTGCTTCCCATGCTCACACCCCTTTTCATGCCATTCTGCTATGGGAAGACCAGTCCAAATCTCTCCGGGTTCTCATTGAGTCTGGGGCCGACGAGAGATTTTTGGACGCTACTCTGGCGTCCGAGCTGAACATCCCCACTCAGCCCCTCTCCATTCCCATGGACGTTAGAGCGCTCTATAGGCCGAGTCACCCACAACACCACTCCCATCAACCTACGTGTGTAAGGGAATCACATCGAGGCTATCCAGTTCCTGCTCATCAAGTCCGCTCAGATTCCCATGGTATTGGAATCTCCTGGCTCCAGCCCATTCTGCCACGCCCATTGCTGGAGGTCAGCACAACCTGCCCCCGGACGTCTTCCCTGGGGCTCGGAAGGTGCCCAGACCTCTCCGCAAATTTCCGTGGAGTACCAGGACCTCCGGGAGGTGTTCAGAATGGCCCGGGCCACTTCCCTCCTGCCGCACCGATCTTATGACTGCAGGATTGACCTTCTCCCTAGCACGACTCCGCCCCGGGGACGGCTGTACTCTCTGTCGGGACCAGAGACCAAGGAGATAGAGACCTACATCAGGGACTCCCTTGCCGCAGGATTCATCCGTCCTTCTTCTTCTCCCGCCGGCGCAGTGTTGTTCTTTGTGGAGAAAAAGGACAAGACCCTGCGCCCGTGCATCGACTACCGGTGAAGAACCGCTACCCGCTACCGCTCATCTCCTCGGCCTTCGAGCCGCTCCAGGGGGTCACCGTGTTTTCAATGACTTAACGGTGAAGAACCGCTACCCGCTACCACTCATCTCCTCGGCCTTCGAGCCGCTCCAGGGGGTCACCGTGTTTTCAATGCCTTAACGGTGAAGAACCGCTACCCGCTACCACTCATCTCCTCGGCCTTCGAGCCGCTCCAGGGGGTCACCGTGTTTTCCAAGCTGGATCTACGGAATGCCTACCACCTGGTGCGGATACGGGACGAGTGAAAGACCGCCTTCAACATGGCCAGCGGTCACTACAAGTATCTGGTCATGCCTTTTGGCCTTACCAACGCCCCTGCTGTGTTCCAGGCTCTGGTCAATGATGTTCCCGGCGACATGTTGAACCGGTTCGTCTTTGTTTACCTAGCTGACATCCAAGAATATGTGCTCCACGTCCGACAGGTTCTCCAACGTCTCCTGGAGAACCAGCTGTTTGTAAAAGAAGAGAAGTGCGAGTTCCATCGTTCCACCATCCCTTTTCTGGGTTTCATCATCGCCGCAGGGAGTGTGCAAATGGATCCCAGGAAGGTGAGAGCGGTGGTGGATTGGCCCAAACCTACTTCCAAGGTGCAGGTGCAATGCATCCTGGGGTTCGCCAACTTCTATCGTCGCTTTATCCAGGTTACAGCACCCTGGCTTCTCCACTGTCTGCACTCACCTCGCATTCTGGGACCTCAAACATCACTTCACCACAGCTCCCATCTTGGTTCATCCGGACCCTTCCCGTCAGTTCGTGGTGGAGGGTGATGCTTCTGATGTCGGAGCAGGGGCGGTTCTGCCCTGGACCTCAAGCTACATCCCTGCGCCTTCTTATCCCACCGCCTTAATGCCACGGAAAATAACTACGATAAGGGGAATCGTGAGCTTCTCGCGGTGAAGATGGCGTTGGAGGAATGGAGGCACTGGCTGGAGGGGGCGGAACACACATTCATCGTGTGGACCGACCACAAGAACCTGGAGTATCTCCGCACCGCCAAGAGCCTCAACTCCAGGCAAGCCAGATGGGCCCTGCTGTTCACACGGGCCCTGATAATTGGATGTTTGTGCCTGACGCTGTCCACTCTGCGGTCCTGGAGTGGGCCCATTCCTCCAGGCTTGCCTGCCACCCGGGCTCCCGTCGGACCCTGGCCTTTGTCCGACAACGCTTTTGGTGAGCTACTATTGGTTCTGGATGTCCCCGCGTTTGTCTCCACCTGCACGGTCTGTGCTCAGAATAAGACTCCTCAGCAAGCTCCCGCTGGTCCATGGACTGGATCCATGGACTGCCCGTGGACATGGTCTCCGACCGGGGGCCTCAGTTCTGATCCCGGTTCTGGAAGGCATTCTGCACCCTCCTTGGGTCATCGGGCATCCTGTACTCTGGGTTCCATCCTCAGTCCAATGGCCAGACGGAGCGAGCCAACCAGGATTTTGAGACTACTCTGCGTTTCCTTAATATCCGACAACTCCACCTCCTGGAACCAGCAGCTGGTGTGGGTCGATTACGACCACAACACCCATCCCTGCTCTGCCACAGGCCTATCTCCGTTTGAGTGTTCCCTGGGGTATCAGCCCCCGCTCTTCCCCTGGGCAGGAGGAAGAGGTCGGCGTACCTTCTGCCCAGATGTTTGTCCTCCACTGTCATCGTACCTCGAGGAGAGCCCGGTCGGCCCTCCTCAAGACCCCCTCCAGGTATCAACGACAAGCGGATCGCCACCGGACCCTGGCTCCCCGGTATCATCTTGGGTAGAAGGTATGGCTATCCACCAGGGATCTGCCCCTACGGGTGGAATCCTGCAAACTGTCCCCCCGGTTTATCGGCCCATTTCCTATCTCCAAGATTATTAGCCCCTCTGCTGTTCGCCTTCTGTTGCCCTGGACCCTTCGTATACATCCCACCGATTCATGTGTCCAGAGTCAAACCAATGTCTCAGCCCTTTGTCTCCGTCCCCTAACCCTGAGCCTGCCTGCCGATCTGTACCTTTGCCCCACCTCTGGATTGTTGACCTCTGCCTACCCTGACCCTGACTGCCGTCCGGTACCGTTGCCCTCACTCAACATCAGGCACGTCAACAACATATATCCCACCCTCACTTAACAACATATATCCCACCCTCACTCAACAACATATATCACACCCTCACTCAACAACATATATCACACCCTCACTCAACATCAGGCACATCAACAACATATATCCCACCCTCACTCAACAACATATATCAGACCCTCACTCAACAACATATATCACACCCTCACTCATCAACATATATCACACCCTCACTCAACAACATATATCACACCCTCACTCAACAACATATATCACACCCTCACTCATCAACATATATCACACCCTCACTCAACAACATATATCACACCCTCACTCAACAACATATATCACACCCTCACTCAACAACATATATGCTACCCTCACTCAACATCAGGCACGTCAACAACATATATCCCACCCTCACTCAACAACATATATCACACCCTCACTCAACAACATATATCACACCCTCACTCAACAACATATATCACACCCTCACTCATCAACATATATCACACCCTCACTCAACAACATATATCACACCCTCACTCAACAACATATATCACACCCTCACTCAACAACATATATCACACCCTCACTCATCAACATATATCACACCCTCACTCAACAACATATATCACACCCTCACTCAACAACATATATCACACCCTCACTCAACAACATATATGCTACCCTCACTCAACATCAGGCACGTCAACAACATATATCCCACCCTCACTCAACAACATATATCACACCCTCACTCAACAACATATATCACACCCTCACTCATCAACATATATCACACCCTCACTCATCAACATATATCACACCCTCACTCAACAACATATATCCCACCCTCACTCATCAACATATATCCCACCCTCACTCAACATCAGGCACGTCAACAACATATATCACACCCTCACTCAACAACATATATCACACCCTCACTCAACAACATATATCACACCCTCACTCAACAACATATATGCCACCCTCACTCAACATCAGGCACGTCAACAACATATATCACACCCTCACTCAACAACATATATCCCACCCTCACTCAACAGACAGGCATGTCAACAACATATATCCCACCCTCACCCTCACTCAACAGTCAACAACATATATCCCACCCTCACTCAACAGTCAACAACATATATCCCACCCTCACTCAACAGTCAACAACATATATCCCACCCTCACTCAACAGTCAACAACATATATCCCACCCTCACTCAACAACATATATCCCACCCTCACTCAACAGTCAACAACATGTATCCCACCCTCACTCAACAGTCAACAACATGTATCCCACCCTCACTCAACAGTCAACAACATATATCCCACCCTCACTCAACAGTCAACAACATATATCCCACCCTCACTCAACAGTCAACAACATATATCCCACCCTCACTCAACAGTCAACAACATATATCCCACCCTCACTCAACAGTCAACAACATATATCCCACCCTCACTCAACAGTCAACAACATATATCCCACCCTCACTCAACAGTCAACAACATATATCCCACCCTCACTCAACAGTCAACAACATATATCCCACCCTCACTCAACAGTCAACAACATATATCCTACAATGTTTTTGAAATGAAAGTAAGCTGAAGAGGTACACTTTTGCAGGTGCACAAAAATGACTATGGGTTTCAATGATATGTTCTCCCTCTCTGTGCTGTTGTTGAGATGGGTTGAGTGATGGTTGCTGTGGTGCCCAAGGTTAGCCGCAGAGGGGGCTAACAGTTCCCCCCTATACTACAGTATATGTCACGGACCAGAATAATGTCCAGCTGTGTCAGATGACAGTGTGTCTTTAATGCTTTACAGTGCTGAAAGCTTTTCTCCACATGTCCAGATGCCACTCCTAAAAGCTGGATGTAGGACCATTAAATCTTTCTGTCACAGTAAAGCATTAAAACCTACTCTGTCTCTGTCATTACATATCTTTTATATGAGCAGAGCAGAGAACAGCATGTTAAAAATCGAGCCACGTCCTCTTCCTCTTCCTCTTCCTCAAAACAACTGACATGTAAAATGCATCAAGCTCTGCCACAGTCCCCGTGGATGACTTCTAGTGCACGTAGCTAGTTAGAAAAGGGGGATACAAAGTCAAAGTGTGTTGCAAAGTAGGTTAACTGCTCTACTGTGTCCTTGTCATTAATGACTTATAGCACGGTTATAGCACCCATTATGACTCATAGCACGGTTATAGCCCCCATTATGACGTATAGCAAGGTTATAGCACCCATTATGACATATAGCAAGGTTATAGCCCCCATTATGACTTATAGCAATGTTATAGCCCCCATTATGACTCATAGCAAGGTTATAGCCCCCATTATGACGTATAGCAAGGTTATAGCACCCATTATGACTCATAGCAATGTTATAGCCCCCATTATGACATATAGCAAGGTTATAGCCCCCATTATGACTCATAGCAACGTTATAGCCCCCATTATGACGTATAGCAAGGTTATAGCACCCATTATGACATATAGCAAGGTTATAGCCCCCATTATGACGTATAGCAAGGTTATAGCCCCCATTATGACGTATAGCAAGGTTATAGCCCCCATTATGACGTATAGCAAGGTTATAGCCCCCATTATGACGTATAGCAAGGTTATAGCCCCCATTATGACGTATAGCAAGGTTATAGCCCCCATTATGACGTATAGCAAGGTTATAGCCCCCATTATGACGTATAGCAAGGTTATAGCACCCATTATGACGTATAGCAAGGTTATAGCACCCATTATGACTAATAGCAATGTTATAGCACCCATTATGACTCATAGAGGTGTTATAGCACTCATTATGACTCATAGAGGTGTTATAGCACTCATTATGACTCATAGAGGTGTTATAGCACTCATTATGACTCAGAGGTGTTATAGCACCCATTATGACTCATAGCAATGTTATAGCACCCATTATGACTCATATAGGTGTTATAGCACCCATTATGATTCATAGAGGTGTTATAGCACCCATTATGACTCATATAGGTGTTATAGCACCCATTATGACTCATAAAGGTGTTATAGCACCCATTATGACTCATAGAGGTGTTATAGCACCCATTATGACTCATTGCAATGTTATAGCACCCATTATGACTTATAGCAATGTTATAGCAGCCATTATGACATATAGCAAGGTTAAAGCCCCCATTATGACTCATAGAGGTGTTATAGCACCCATTATGACTTATAGCGAGGTTATAGCACTCATTATGACTTATAGCACTCATTATGACTTATAGCCCTCATTATGACTTATAGGACTCATTATGACTTATAGCACTCATTATGACTCATAAAGGTGTTATAGCACCCATTATGCATATCTTTCAAATAACTCTAATAAAGATGTGAGAGTGTCTGATATAAGCTTGAATCAGTCATATATATACACACCACAGAGTCCATGTTGAATCCATCTGTACAACCATGTAACTGTCTCTTTTACCTTTAACTGAACTAGGCAAGTCAGTTAAGAACTAATTCTTATTTTCAATGCCGGCCTCGGAACAGTGGGTTAACTGCCTTGTTCAGGGGGCAGAACAACAGATTTTGTACCTTGTCAGCTCGGGGATTCGATCTTGCAACCTTTCGGTTACTAGTCCAACGCTCGAACCACTAGGCTACTTGCCGCCCCTCCACTCTAACCACTAGGCTACCTGCCGCCCCTCCACTCTAACCACTAGGCTCCCTGCCGCCCCTCCACTCTAACCACTAGGCTACCTGCCGCCCCTCAACTCTAACCACTAGGCTACCTGCCGCCCCTCCACTCTAACCACTAGGCTACCTGCCGCCCCTCCACTCTAACCACTAGGCTACCTGCCGCCCCTCCACTCTAACCACTAGGCTACCTGCCGCCCCTCCACTCTAACCACTAGGCTACCTGCCGCCCCTCCACTCTAACCACTAGGCTACCTGCCGCCCCTCCACTCTAGCCACTAGGCTACCTGCCGCCCCTCCACTCTAACCACTAGGCTACCTGCCGTCCCTACCCTCTAACCACTAGGCTACCTGCCGCCCCTCCACTCTAACCACTAGGCTACCTGCCGTCCCTACCCTCTAACCACTAGGCTACCTGCCGCCCCTCCACTCTAACCACTAGGCTACCTGCCGCCCCTCCCCTCTAACCACTAGGCTACCTGCCGCCCCTCCCCTCTAACCACTAGGCTACCTGCCGCCCCTCCCCTCTAACCACTAGGCTACCTGCCGTCCCTACCCTCTAACCACTAGGCTACCTGCCGCCCCTCCCCTCTAACCACTAGGCTACCTGCCGCCCCTCCACTCTAACCACTAGGCTACCTGCCGCCCCTCCACTCTAGCCACTAGGCTACCTGCCGCCCCTCCACTCTAGCCACTAGGCTACCTGCCGCCCCTCCACTCTAACCACTAGGCTACCTGCCGCCCCTCCACTCTAACCACTAGTCTACCTGCCGCCCCTCCACTCTAACCACTAGGCTACCTGCCGCCCCTCCACTCTAACCACTAGGCTACCTGCCGCCCCTCCACTCTAACCACTAGGCTACCTGCCGCCCCTCCACTCTAACCACTAGGCTACCTGCCGCCCCTCCACTCTAACCACTAGGCTACCTGCCGCCCCTCCACTCTAACCACTAGGCTACCTGCCGCCCCTCCACCCTAACCACTAGGCTACCTGCCGCCCCTCCACCCTAACCACTAGGCTACCTGCCGCCCCTCCACTCTAACCACTAGGCTACCTGCCGCCCCTCCACTCTAACCACTAGGCTACCTGCCGCCCCTCCACTCTAACCACTAGGCTCCCTGCCGCCCCTCCACTCTAACCACTAGGCTCCCTGCCGCCCCTCCACTCTAACCACTAGGCTCCCTGCCGCCCCTCCACTCTAACCACTAGGCTACCTGCCGCCCCTCCACTCTAACCACTAGGCTACCTGCCGCCCCTCCACTCTAACCACTAGGCTACCTGCCGCCCCTCCACTCTAACCACTAGGCTACCTGCCGCCCCTCCACTCTAACCACTAGGCTACCTGCCGCCCCTCCACTCTAACCACTAGGCTACCTGCCGCCCCTCCACTCTAACCACTAGGCTACCTGCCGCCCCTCCACTCTAACCACTAGGCTACCTGCCGCCCCTCCACTCTAACCACTAGGCTACCTGCCGCCCCTCCACTCTAACCACTAGGCTACCTGCCGCCCCTCCACTCTAACCACTAGGCTACCTGCCGCCCCTCCACTCTAACCACTAGGCTACCTGCCGCCCCTCCACTCTAACCACTAGGCTACCTGCCGCCCCTCCACTCTAACCACTAGGCTACCTGCCGCCCCTCCACTCTAACCACTAGGCTACCTGCCGCCCCTCCACTCTAACCACTAGGCTACCTGCCGCCCCTCCACTCTAACCACTAGGCTACCTGCCGCCCCTCCACTCTAACCACTAGGCTACCTGCCGCCCCTCCACTCTAACCACTAGGCTACCTGCCGCCCCTCCACTCTAATCACTAGGCTACCTGCCGCCCCTCCACTCTAACCACTAGGCTACCTGCCGCCCCTCCACTCTAATCACTAGGCTACCTGCCGCTCTGTGCTTGGCAGAGTGAAACCAATCCGTTCTCACACATTCCTTTCCCCTGAGACTTTCAACACACAACTTATTCAAACAAATCACTGTTGAAGTGGAATACAAGGTAGGTCTAGTCACTGTAGTGACCAGGTTTTTTTGTCTCACTTTGGCATTTATACAACTTCGCACATTATCAGTAGTTAGTTACTCTCTGAACTGCAGGTACTTTCAGATAGTGGTGTTTTTTAAAGGGAGGAGAGTCTAGGTGTTTTCCATGTCTGATCTGCTATGAGGAAATGCATGAATTTCCAGTCCTGTATTGTTGAATATGTGGCTAAGACGAAAGAACATACGTATCCAGCGTACCAATAAAACACGTGAAAAGGCAGGAAAAGTCCGAGAAAGAGAGGAGAGCCTACGAATGTGAGTGATTTGCCAGACACTGACGCACGTCTTCCTGCCCCATAGGGCATCAGTTAGGGAGGAGAATGACACGTCTTCCTGCCCCATAGGGCATCAGTTAGGGAGGAGAATGACACGTCTTCCTGCCCCATAGGGCATCAGTTAGGGAGGAGAATGACACGTCTTCCTGCCCCATAGGGCATCAGTTAGGGAGGAGAATGACACGTCTTCCTGCGCCATAGGGCATCAGTTAGGGAGGAGAATGACACGTCCTTTCACGCATGCTGCACGCATCCACCACGTTAGGACAGGGGGAGGGGCACGTTAGGACAGGGGGAGGGGCACGTTAGGACAGGGGGAGGGGCACGTTAGGACAGGGGGAGGGGCACGTTAGGACAGGGGGAGGGGCACGTTAGGACAGGGGGAGGGGCACGTTAGGACAGGGGTAAGAGCACGTTAGGACAGGGGTAGGAGCACGTTAGGACAGGGGGAGGGGCACGTTAGGACAGGGGTAGGAGCACGTTAGGACAGGGGTAAGAGCACGTTAGGACAGGGGTAGGAGCACGTTAGGACAGGGGTAGGAGCACGTTAGGACAGGGGTAAGAGCACGTTAGGACAGGGGTAGGAGCACGTTAGGACAGGGGTAGGAGCACGTTAGGACAGGGGAAGGAGCACGTTAGTACAGGGGTAAGAGCACGTTAGGACAGGGGGAGGGGCACGTTAGGACAGGGGTAGGAGCACGTTAGGACAGGGGTAAGAGCACGTTAGGACAGGGGTAGGAGCACGTTAGGACAGGGGTAGGAGCACGTTAGGACAGGGGTAAGAGCACGTTAGGACAGGGGTAGGAGCACGTTAGGACAGGGGTAGGAGCACGTTAGGACAGGGGAAGGAGCACGTTAGTACAGGGGTAAGAGCACGTTAGGACAGGGGGAGGGGCACGTTAGGACAGGGGTAGGAGCACGTTAGGACAGGGGAAGGAGCACGTTAGTACAGGGGTAAGAGCACGTTAGGACAGGGTTAGGAGCACGTTAGGACAGGGGTAGGAGCACGTTAGGACAGGGGTAGGAGCACGTTAGGCCAGGGGTAGGAGCACGTTAGGACAGGGGTAGGAGCACGTTAGGACAGGGGTAGGAGCACGTTAGGACAGGGGTAGGAGCACGTTAGGACAGGGGTAGGAGCACGTTAGGACAGGGGTAAGAGCACGTTAGGACAGGGTTAGGAGCACGTTAGGACAGGGGTAGGAGCACGTTAGGACAGGGGTAGGAGCACGTTAGGCCAGGGGTAGGAGCACGTTAGGCCAGGGGTAGGAGCACGTTAGGACAGGGGTAGGAGCACGTTAGGACAGGGGTAGGAGCACGTTAGGACAGGGGTAGGAGCACGTTAGGACAGGGGTAGGAGCACGTTAGGACAGGGGTAGGAGCACGTTAGGACAGGGGTAGGAGCACGTTAGGACAGGGTAGGAGCACGTTAGGACAGGGGTAGGAGCACGTTAGGACAGGGGTAGGAGCACGTTAGGACAGGTCTGGGGGGACCCTTTGGACAGGGGTAGGAGCACGTTAGGACAGGGGTAAGAGCACGTTAGGACAGGGGTAGGAGCACGTTAGGACAGGGGTAGGAGCACGTTAGGACAGGGGTAGGAGCACGTTAGGACAGGTCTGGGGGGACCCTTTGGACAGGGGTAGGAGCACGTTAGGACAGGGGTAGGAGCACGTTAGGACAGGTCTGGGGGGACCCTTTGGACAGGGGTAGGAGCACGTTAGGACAGGGGTAGGAGCACGTTAGGACAGGTCTGGGGGGACCCTTTGGACAGGGGTAGGAGCACGTTAGGACAGGGGTAAGAGCACGTTAGGACAGGGGTAGGAGCACGTTAGGACAGGGGTAGGAGCACGTTAGGACAGGGGTAGGAGCACGTTAGGACAGGGGTAGGAGCACGTTAGGACAGGTCTGGGGGTACCCTTTGGACAGGGGTAGGAGCACGTTAGGACAGGGGTAGGAGCACGTTAGGACAGGGGTAGGAGCACGTTAGGACAGGTCTGGGGGGACCCTTTGGACAGGGGTAAGAGCACGTTAGGACAGGGGTAGGAGCACGTTAGGACAGGGGAAGGATGATCACGGAGGAGTATGCTCCAGGGCCAATGTTTCAGGTTTTTCATTTCAGATTGAAAGAGAAAGTGTTAGAATGAGAGTCATGGTAGGAACAGAGGAGTTATTACATAACAGGACTTTGCGACGTAACAAACAATGACAGCAGGCTGAGAACAACATAAGTTAGTCAGCAGCTTTTATACAACAGTACAGAGGGAGGTATAACAGTACAGAGGGAGGTATAACAGTAGAGAGGGAGGTACAACAGTACAGAGGGAGGTACAACAGTACAGAGGGAGGTACAACAGTACAGAGGGGGGTACAACAGTACAGAGGGAGGTACAACAGTACAGAGGGAGGTAGAACAGTACAGAGGGAGGTACAACAGTACAGAGGGAGGTACAACAGTACAGAGGGAGGTACAACAGTACAGAGGGAGGTACAACAGTGCAGAGGGAGGTACAACAGTGCAGAGGGAGGTACAACAGTACAGAGGGAGGTACAACAGTACAGAGGGAGGTACAACAGTACAGAGGGAGGTACAACAGTACAGAGGGAGGTACAACAGTACAGAGGGAGGTACAACAGTACAGAGGGAGGTACAACAGTACAGAGGGAGGTACAACAGTACAGAGGGAGGTACAACAGTGCAGAGGGAGGTACAACAGTACAGAGGGAGGTACAACAGTACAGAGGGAGGTACAACAGTACAGAGGGAGGTATAACAGTACAACAGTACAGAGGGACGTACAACAGCACAGAGGGAGGTACAACAGTACAGAGGGAGGTACAACAGTACAGAGGGAGGTACAACAGTACAGAGGGAGGTACAACAGTACAGAGGGAGGTACAACAGTACAGAGGGGGGTACAACAGTACAGAGGGAGGTACAACAGTACAGAGGGAGGTACAACAGTACAGAGGGAGGTAGAACAGTACAGAGGGAGGTACAACAGTGCAGAGGGGGGTACAACAGTACAGAGGGAGGTACAACAGTACAGAGGGAGGTACAACAGTACAGAGGGAGGTACAACAGTACAGAGGGAGGTATAACAGTACATAGGGGGGTACAACAGTACAGAGGGAGGTACAACAGTACAGAGGGAGGTACAACAGTACAGAGGGAGGTACAACAGTACAGAGGGAGGTATAACAGTACAGAGGGAGGTACAACAGTACAGAGGGAGGTACAACAGTACAGAGGGAGGTACAACAGTACAGAGGGAGGTATAACAGTACATAGGGGGGTACAACAGTACAGAGGGAGGTACAACAGTACACTGATATATACAGCCTTACGAGTAGTAAACTCTCCCAATGGGGGGACTATACATGGATATAGTCTACCATTCCATCCCTAACCAATCCACAAGCTACTTCTTCTTAGGCATGAGGGAAGAAAACTAAAGGGACACAATTCTAATTCTTAATTCAAACTAAAATTGGTAGATTATAAATTGGTATACTCTATAAATTGGTCAATGAGAGCACTGTGCATGTAGCCTGGTTTATACTGTGCATGTTGCCTGGTATATACTGTGCATGTAGCCTGGTTTATACTGTGCGTGTAGCCTGGTTTATACTGTGCGTGTAGCCTGGTTTATACTGTGCGTGTAGCCTGGTTTATACTGTGCGTGTAGCCTGGTTTATACTGTGCGTGTAGCCTGGTTTATACTGTGCGTGTAGCCTGGTTTATACTGTGCGTGTAGCCTGGTTTATACTGTGCGTGTAGCCTGGTTTATACTGTGCGTGTAGCCTGGTTTATACTGTGCGTGTAGCCTGGTTTATACTGTGCGTGTAGCCTGGTTTATACTGTGCATGTAGCCTGGTTTATACTGTGCATGTAGCCTGGTTTATACTGTGCATGTAGCCTGGTTTGTACTGTGCATGTAGCCTGGTTTGTACTGTGCATGTAGCCTGGTTTGTACTGTGCATGTAACCTGGTTTATACTGTGCATGTAGCCTGGTTTATACTGTGCATGTAGCCTGGTTTGTACTGTGCATGTAGCCTGGTTTATACTGTGCATGTAGCCTGGTTTATACTGTGCATGTAGCCTGGTTTATACTGTGCATGTAGCCTGGTTTATACTGTGCATGTAGCCTGGTTTATACTGTGCATGTAGCCTGGTTTATACTGTGCATGTAGCCTGGTTTATACTGTGCATGTAGCCTGGTTTATACTGTGCATGTAGCCTGGTTTATATTGTGCATGTAGCCTGGTTTATACTGTGCATGTAGCCTGGTTTATACTGTGCATGTAGCCTGGTTTGTACTGTGCATGTAGCCTGGTTTATACTGTGCATGTAGCCTGGTTTATACTGTGCATGTAGCCTGGTTTATACTGTGCATGTAGCCTGGTTTGTACTGTGCATGTAGCCTGGTTTATACTGTGCATGTAGCCTGGTTTATACTGTGCATGTAGCCTGGTTTGTACTGTGCATGTAGCCTGGTTTATACTGTGCATGTAGCCTGGTATATACTGTGCATGTAGCCTGGTATATACTGTGCATGTTAGTAAGGCAGGCTGTGTGAATCATTCAATCCCCCTCTATCCGTAGTCAGGGGTGGTAATTTATGCTTTTCATCCAGCTGTCATTATACTCAATGTGCTCAATAGTCTGAATTATTGGTCCTTTGTAGTAAAATGACCAGTAGGCAACTTTCTTCTTTGCCATTAGTGTACAATAAAATACCCTGCACGCACTGAAACTATTTACTTTATTTATTTATTATTTAGGTTGAACATTAATTTGAAAAAAAGCCACTGTGTATTCATTTCAACAGAACAGAGTGAACACGGGCTTGAATAAGAGGCCAATAGAAATGTACAGGTGTTCAAATCCATAGGATAAGAATATTATCAGATTTAGGCACTGTTCTTTCTCTCGATTGGATACCCCAGAAAATGAGAAGGGGAAAAAAAATGTAGGCTACTGAAAGGCGAAAATTACAGAAAAACAAACTCGCAAATGTATGAATAAATCGAGGCAATACATAATGAAACTGAAAAGAAACGCAACACAGTTTTAACCTACCCAAATCGTAAACAGCTATTGAAAGTTGAAACATTGTAACATCAAAGGGCAGAAACTTTCGTTGAAACAAGCAACGCAACAAAGTAACGTTATACTTGAATGACCAGAGTACAACTGCATTCATTCAATACCCTTTAAAGTGCTATTTAAAAACATAAACTATGCTTTATATAATTTTTTGAGCGTATCGTCCTTACCTGAACTTTAGCTAAATCCAAACATATGCTTCTCCGGCAGTCGTTCGACTACAGTTCCCACACACAAATGCCTGTATCCCGCTCGTCCTTCCCACAGCCAGGGAGGAAAACCCGTGTGGAATTACACGGACCAATAGCAACGCCGAGGAGGACCGTGTGGGGGCCACTGAGGATACAACCCGATGTCGCGTTTACAATAAGTGACGAAAGCCAAACAGGTTATTAATTTACATTTATAAGTTGAATTGCAATATCGACTGTTAGATTATTTTTTATTGAATTCATTACAGCTTTAACAACCACGGGCTGAAAAAGGGTCTCGTTACAAACTAATTTACATGGCCTACTGTACTTGCCATCTCGTGCTGAAACTAGAGAAACACTATTTTACAAAGTCATCTGGTGATGTAAAAAAAAAATGATCAGCACAAAATCAGAATTATATTCTGTGATTACTTGACATTGTGCACCTCGTCAGCATCTCCAGTGCATTGAGACGTTGTCGACCTCAGACCTGCGTAGCAGTAATGAGTGATTGGAGGTGCAGAATAGGCATTTTTTTCCCCGGTTGGTTGTACATTTTTTATTTTGACCTTTTTTGGAAGTACATGTCGGCTGTAATGGAAGTAAATGAAGATAGTTGCTCCGCGAAACTTCATATTTGGTGAGTAACAAACTTATTTTGACATTGTAACGCTTGCAGAGCTGTCTAATGGGAGTTTTAATCTGAGTTTACCAACGCAGTTAAACCAAAATCACGCCCCGTTATTCAGATGAACGTTCTACTACGCTCCCATTGGCTAGCTAGTGTTGTCTCACTCGATCAGCGCAGAGACATTCTAAGGTAAGGATGGAAAGTGTAATTTAATAATTAGCTGCCTACCATAATGCAGGCCTATTATTATCATGTTTGGTAACATTTGCCCATGTATTTATTTTCAGAGTTTCAATGAGTTGTAAAAATGTCTCAGAGAACTCTGCTGAATTCCCCCAATTGAAGGTCAGCTAAGTTAAACCGAGGCTACTTAACATTACTAGGTCGGTATTTGAAGTTGTTATATTATTATTAGTAGTCTATTATCAGGTAAAAAGCATATGCTTATTATTCATAATTTCTTAAATATGTATTAGCTAATCATTCAGTCATATACACTATGCTCCAGCCATTGAATCTGTCATTGAGCGTTAAGGGACGGTAATGGCTAGCTCTGTCTACGACATTATGTTATTATATTTTTCAGTCTTGAAATAGAAAAGGGCAAATGTTATTAATCAGTGACTGAAATTTCGCGCTACGTGATATTCACTTCCGGACTTGGAGAGAGCTCAAAGCGTTGTAGGACGCCCCTCTGAATATAACGGGGCGTGTTTTTTTTTTGTTGCCATAGAGAGGTTTTTATTCTCTATTTTGGCCAGGGTGTGACTAGGGTGGGCATTCTAGTTTCTTTATTTCTATGTTGGTGTGGTTCCCAATCAGAGGCAGCTGTCTATCGTTGTCTCTGATTGGGATATCATATATAAGTTATCCTTTTTCGTTTGGGTTTTTGTGGGTAGTTGTTTTCTGTTTAGTGTCTGCACCTGACAGGACTGTTTTGGTTTTCCCCTTCTCTTTGTTATTTTGTTCGAGTGTTTTGAGTATTACATTTATCATGAACAGTTTTGGCCTAACTGTGATGGGAACAAGAAAGACGGGGGCGTTAGAGGAGACACGACATAATCATAGTCGAGATCTCTAAAGGCCAGTTTATGGCGCTTTCAAGACAACTGGGAACTCGGGGAAAACGAGGTTGAATCATGCGTTCGGTGATCTTTAGGTCGGAAAGTCGAAGCTCTAGAAATAGGTCAGAGATTCCGAGTTGGATGACCATTCAAAACTAATGTTTCCCCGTCGGAGCTCGACGAGCTCAAAGTGAGAGAGAGAGGGGGAGAAGCAGAGAGGGTCAAAAACAGCAGGTCTGGGACAAGCTAGCACGTCTGGTGAACAGGTCAGGGTTCCATAGTCGCAGGCAGAACAGCAGAAACTGGAGCAGCAGAAAGACCAGGTGGACTGGGGACGGCGACAGCCAGGAGTCATCAGGCCAGGTAGTCCTGAGGCATGGACCTAGTGCTCAGGTCCTCCGGGAGGGGAGAGAGAGAGAGAGAGCGATCTGAGAATTAGAGGGAGCATACTTTAGTTCACACAGGACATCAGATAAGATAGGAGAATTACACCAGTCGTCCTCATGCTTCCCCACTGAAACAGTTCGGAACAGTTTGTACATATTATTATGATGACATTTTGTGACGTTCTTGTTCGTTTTGGAACTTCGTCAAGGTTTTTTTTTCAGCTGTTTGGGCATATGCAACGTTATGAGTCTTAAAGATAAAAGGAGGCTCGCGCCCAGAGACAAACTCACACAGAGTAGCACCAAGCTGAAACTGTATTCAGGCCAGTTCATGACCTCTTTAGGCCTGTTTGTGACAGAGTGTGTTTTACGTGGCCAGAAACACATCCTTGAGTTTGAAATAGTTGAGGCTAGTCAACAGCCATTACTGTCAGGTTCTACATGCAAGCGCCTTGGGCTTATTAACTTTACCATCCCAGCTGATCTTAACATTATAGACAAAGTCAAGGCTGGGCCCCTGAGCAAGGAGACACTCCTAAGCAAGTACCATGATGTCTTCAACGCACCGTTCGAGTCAGTTCCCGGCGAAGTCCACTTTGAGTTGAGACACAGCAATCCAGCCTGTCCAGTGTGCACCCCGCAATGTACCAGTAGCCATGAAAGCAGCTACGAAGGCTCAGCTTGACAAATACGAAGCAGATGGCCACATCATATCCGTCAACGAGCCTACAGACTGGATAAGTAATATGGTTATCGTCAAGAAACCAGACAAGCTACGGATATGCATTGATCCTAAACACCTCAACCGGGCGCTGCGACGTTCACATTACATTATGCCCACGTTGGAGGATGTTCTTTACAAGCTCCCAAAGGCCAGAGTCTTCACGCTCGTGGACGCTAGAGATGCCTTCCTGCAGTGCAAGCTCGACGAGCCCAGCAGCTACATGACCACCTTTTGGACACCCTGGGGCAGGAAGAGGTGGTTGAAGCTTCCGTTTGGTGTCTCCGTGGCTCCAGAGGTGTATCAGCGGAAACAGCACGAGCTGTTGATGGGACTCAGTGGCGTGGAACCCATAGCAGATGACATCCTCATAGTGGGCTGTGGGGACAGTGATGAGGAGGCAGAATGTGACCATGACGCCAAGCTGCTGGCCCTGATGGTCAGATGCAGACAGGTCAAGCTAAGGCTAAGCATAAAAAAGCTTCAGTTTAAAGTGCCAGAGGTCCGCTTTCATGGGCGCATCTTGTCCTCCACCGGATTGAAGGTGGATCCTGAAAAAGTGAAGGCTGTCTTGGAAATGTCCCACCCATCTGATGTGAAGGGAGTGCAGCGCTTCGTTGGATTCATCACCTACCTGGCCAAGTTCCTACCGCGGCTCTCTGAAGTGTGTGAGCCACTAAGGAGGTTCATGGACAAGGACACCATCTGGCATTAGCTCCCAAAACATGACGCAGCGGTGAGGGAAATAAAACAACTGGTCACCCAGACACCTGTACTGCGATACTACAATGTGTCAAAACCTGTCACGATTCAGAGTGACTCAAGCCAGTATGGACTTGGCTGTTGCCTCATGCAGGAGGGCCAGCCTGTGGCATTCGCCTCTAGGGCACTCACCCTAACAGAGCAGAACTATGCCCAGATAGAGAAGGAGTGCCTCAGCATTGTGTTTGCATGCCAACGTTGCCACCACTACCTGTAGGGGCGTGACAATATTACCGCAGAGACAGATCACAAGCCCCTTATTGCTATATTCAGTCAGACTCTTCTGAATGCCCCAAAACGACTGCAGAGCATGCTACTGGCCCTACAAAACTACAACCTCAAGGCGGTGTATAAGCCAGGGCCAGAGATGTATGTGAGTGACACGCTCAGCAGGGCTACTGCATCAGGCACTCACACACGCTCCCATGCATGAACAACACGCAGTGTGCAGCTTACAAACAGAGCAAGTGGATGTTGAACACATCAACCAGGCTGACTACCTCAATGTTACGGACCAGCGCCTTATACAAATCAGACAGCACACAGACAGGGACGAGCAACTCCAGGCATTGAGGTCTGTGATTATGATGGGCTGGCCCGACTGCAAGGAAGAAACTGCTTTAGCCGTCAGAGAATATTGGCCAGTCAAAGAGGAGCTCAGTGTTCAAAACGGAGTAATATTCAAGGGTCAGAGAGTTGTTATTCCCCGGTCTCGGCGCCCTGAGATGTTGGCGCGCGTGCACTCAAGTCACATAGGAGGTGAGGCCTGTTACAGACAAGCACGTGACACACTGTATTGGCCAGGAATGCAGAGTGAAATCAAAGACTATGTCAGTAAATGCACAATCTGCAATGAATATGCCAGTGAGCAACAGAGAGAGACGATGATGTCCCACGAGCTACCGATGCGCCCCTGGCAGATAGTAAGTCTAGATCTCTTCCAGCACAGTGGCAAAGTCTTTCTGCTGGTAGTCGATCATTACTTAGACTTCTGGGAGATTGACCTCCTCCCCGACCTCTCAGCAGAGACAATGATCAAACACTGCAAGGCTCAGTTTGCCCGCTATGGCCAGCCAGATAGGGTTATTTCAGACAATGGACCCCAATTCTCTGGAGTTGAGTTCTAAAAATTTGCTGCAGAATGGGAATTCGAGCACGTCACTTCATCACCACGACACCCAAAAGCTAATGGGAAGGCGGAGTCCGCAGTAAAAATCGCCTCAAAGATGCCTGGAAAGCAATCCTGCAGTGGCTCAATACCCCGACAGAAGGCATGGATAGCAGCCCGGCCCAGCGCCACATGGCACGGCGCTTAAAAGCAGCTCTGCCAGTAGCCAGCACTCTCCTGGAGCCATGTGTAGTGACAGACGTGCTGGTGAAGCTACGTCACAGAAGACAGGTCTCCAAGTTCATCTACGACAAATCAGCAAAAGACTTACCTGAGCTCAGGGTGGGTGAAACGGTGCGAATTAAGCCACTACCAGGGGACCGGACGGGCCTCTGGAGACTCGGATCCTGTGTACAGAAAGTGGCACCACGCTCCTACTTGGTCGAAGTGAATGGATCACTGTACCGTCGTAACAGGGTTGACCTTCGGATTGCTGAGCCAGCACCTACTCAGAACCCTGATGGTCAAAGGGGTCGCATGACAAAAGACGGAACCCTAGCAAGTCACATGGGGCCTGAGGCACTGGGCGAAGAGCCAGGTGATCACAGGTCAAGTCACATGGGGCCTGAGCGAAGAGCCAGGTGATCACAGGTCAAGTCACATGGGGCCTGAGGCACTGGGCGAAGAGCCAGGTGATCACAGGTCAAGTCACATGGGGCCTGAGGCACTGGGCGAAGAGCCAGGTGATCACAGGTCAAGTCACATGGGGCCTGAGGCACTGGGCGAAGAGCCAGGCGATCACAGGTCGGACGCTCCCTCGTCCATCAATACTCCCCTTACAGTCAGGTGACAAGCCTGTGCGGGAACCCCTCGCAGACAAGCCCCCTGTCTTTTCACGCTGCGGGCGTCTGTCCCAGCCACCAAAAATACTTAATCTGTAGGTTTCCCATCAGGGATTGTTGACAGAGATAAAAGTGAAGAGAGTATCAAAATGTGTTGTTGTTACCTGAAAAAAAAAAAAATACTCAACTGTTCATGTTGGAAATTATTACTAGGTTTGTTTTGTGAGTGAATTGACAGCTCCTGTCCTATTTTATTAAAGGGAAGATGTTATGGGTGTAAGATGGCACAGTGCTGCCACCTGGTGGTAAATGTTAATTACTGCAACTCATGTCTTTTACCGGTGTGTTTGAGATACCCGGATGTATTGTAATGTACTGAACAAGACTGGTTACTCGCATCAATGCCTCTGTCTCGTCATTTAACATTCAAACAGCATTCATGCTTCCTGTCAAGGGCATTCATACTTCCTGTCAGGGCATTCATACTTCCTGTCAGGGCATTCATACTTCCTGTCAGGGCATTCATACTTCCTGCGCTTCCCCGAGAAGCTCAGAGATGTTGTGAAGGATGTTGTCAATGAAGTGAGTTTGTGTTTATACAGGACCTCCCGCACTCACCTACTGTAAACCAATCATGTCAATGTGGAACTATACGGAGCCCTCCGCACAGGTTACAACATGTGAGAGGCGCATGGCGATACAATATGGAGCTCAATCTGGCCCCAGCGTGCCTCCGGTGGCTCCGCTATTGCGTATGGCACCTCGACCATATTATCGGATCTAGCATACATTGGCTCCTATCGCCACAGCAACCAGATCGAATCAACCTGAGACAAGATGCAGGAGTTCAACAATTCTCATACAGAATGACCTACTTTTATTTCGGTTTACACTTTGGTTTTTAATATTTTTTTCTGTAAACTCGCCATTACCTTGTAAATAATGTTATTTCCCTGTAATAATGAATCAAAAGTAGCTAAAGTTAAGACATTGTCAGCTATACTCTGGCCATTTGAACTGGCTAGCCAGCTAGCTAGCAACGAACCAAAACACTAACCACTTTCCGTCCAGTTTTTATGCGAGTGAAGTCATAAAAATAAAATCCGAATCAAGACAGCTGTGATGGAAACAGGAAGTTTCGGTACCATTTTATAAATGCCGACAGGTCCTTTGTTCGTTCGACATGGTGGGATCTTTAATGTTGTCGGTAAAATTAATGATACGAGAAATGCCTTTGGAATAACCATCATATCGAAGTAAATGTGGAGTCTCGATGATGAAGTGTGATCCTCTCACTACGACTCGGTAACCATGTAGTTGATTAGGCTACAGATTAAATCTATTATGAAGACCTTCACAGGGCTGGTGAAAGTGCACAGTGATCTTGATGCACCGTTCCAATAAATATCGAGGGTCTTATTCTGGTGACGCGATGATCGATGCTTGACTGCCGTTTGACAAGTAAACATATTCTCGTTTTTATCCATAATCTCGTGTAGACGAGCCTACCCCGCTGGCTAGAGCGCCCATGCCAAGACCAGAATAGGCACATTTACTATTTAACGCAAAAGATTCTTTTGACAAAACTATCGGCAGAGTTGAACATGCGATGGAAACACATTGAACCATAGATTTTCATTCGGTAAAATGAACATTTAAGTGAAAAAGTATATTTTGTGTGCACTCTCTCATCACGTACAGCTTTTTGTGTGCAACAAGTCAGTTTGGTGGAAACACTACTGGTGGGAAAATGTGAATATTTTATTTATGCACATTTTTGAATATTCGCATGAAAATCTGTCGCCAATTGGGTGGAAATCTAGCTATTGTTTAGAAATGTTGCCTGGTTTGCCAGGTTGACACTTACTGGAGTACTTTTTAAATGGACGGGTTTATGGGTGTTGAAATAGAGAAAGTAGGCTATTTGGAGGGCTGCTGCTGTCATGCTGAGGCTGTCGTTTTGCGTTTATACTTCTTCACAAGGAAAACAGACGACAACAGAATGTTCGTGACGTCACTACGACAATTGTCTACTGACATGTCAATAGACAGACTGTAAATCAGCCTTAGAAATTTCTTAGCGATTAGCCCCTTTAAAAAAAAAAAAAAATTCACCTAAAATGACATACCCAAATCTAACTAGCTGTAGCTCAGGCCCTGAAGCAAGGATATGCATATTCTTGGTACCATTTGAAAGGAAACACTTTGAAGTTTGTGGAAATGTGAATTGATTGTAGGATAATATAACACAATAGATCTGGTAGAAGAAAATACAAAGAAAAAAACCAAACGTTATTTTTCTACCACCATCTTTGAAATGCAACAGAAAGGTCCCAGTTCTAGCCATCACTCTGGTTGTAATTCCGATGGTGCCCACAAGATGGCAGTGTATGTGCAAAGTTTACTTGACAGACGGATAACTTGAAGTATGAGCGAACTAGCTTTTCCAGTATTAGTAGCCATATTATAAGTTCAACATTTGCAAAAAACAACCAGTTTTCATAACTTCATAACTCCGAATATTCTTATAATTTTTGTACAAAAGGAAAAGACTTGCTGTTGCACAAGGTTAGTAGCTACATTTTACGACAGATACAGGGTATATCTAACAAAACGACACTTCATGTTATCTCTGGGACCCTTTGGATGATAAATCAGAGCAAGATTTCAGAATGTAAGTACACGTTTCACCTTCAGAGGTGAATTTATCAGTAAAGGAGTCAATGGAACCCAGACGTTCAGTTTGGCGCAAATTCAACACATCTGCTGTAACAAAGTGGATATTACTCAAATCCGATTAGGCAAATTATTTATCTATTGTAACTGGCCCACAATGTGGTTACTTAAGTCCGATTTTAGATATATTTGGCTGATTTCGTAGCATAACATGCAGAAGCTGGGGAGAGGCATGGGGACGACTCAGGATCTTTCCCCCCACGCGTTTCCAATGCAAATCCATTGTTTAGGTCGAGTTCGATTGACCTCTACTGCATCTATTGCAAACAGGCAATACAGTACTTTGGGGGGGGGGGGGGGGGGGGGGGTTGAAGCTGAGATGGTCAGTTATGACTTAAAAGTATGTGCCAACACAGAAAGAAATCACATCAATAACTTAACAGTCGTTGGGACTTTGACCATGTGGCCTCCTATTAAAAATCAAGCCTCACCAAGCTATTTAAAATAAGAATTTGGTCATAAGAGACTTGAATTGGGACACAGATCATTTAGAAAACCAAAGAAATAAGATCAAAATGTTACGAGAAACATTTTTCTGAACCAAACTGGGTCACACACACAATAAGGCAACTATGTTAATTCAAGGTCTAGTTTCCCTTATAGCTTTAAATATGATCATAACACCCAATAACAGCCCTTTCCACTTGGATTTTCAACAGAAATACAATTCTTTACCGGAGTTCTTTACCGGAGTAGGGGGGGGGGGGGGGGGGGGGGGGAGTTGCTTCTAGACGGATCTTGGGTCAGTTTTGGATTTTTTAACCACTAATAGTTAAGGTTAGAACTGGAGGGGGAAGCTGATCCTAGATCTGTACCTAGGAGATACTTCACCTTGAAACGCCATTGGGTGCATCTTACATGGACCCCTATATCAAGGGTTGCTAAGGGATCCCCTCATAATAAATCTCCTACTTAACAGTGCATTAAAACTAATCATCCCAAGCAGTTTTAACTATGACTTCTGCAATTCAAGACCCAACTAATCAAGTCTCGGGCTCTGGGAAATAACATTGTGCCGTTTTAAAAATGAATTTCCTGCGACTCAACACATTTTGCCACAGGTCAGTGTTCCATTTTGCCGTTCAGTTTTAAATTACATTTATGGTCAAAAACAACATTTTTGGGGGAATACAAGAAGAATTGAGTTTATTTAAAAAAAAAATCATTTATGGATAACTGCGGCCTCCCGGGTGGCGCAGTGGTCTAGGGCACTGCATCGCAGTGCTAGCTGCGCCACCAGAGTCTCTGGGTTCGCGCCCAGGCTGGGCTGGGTTCGCGCCCAGGCTCTGTCGCAGCCGGCCGCAACCGGGAGGTCCGTGGGGCGACGCACAATTGGCATAGCGTCGTCCGGGTTAGGGAGGGTTTGGCCGGTAGGGATATCCTTGTCTCAGTATGTAAAATGTAATAAAATGTATGCACTCTACTGTAAGTCGCTCTGGATAAGAGCGTCTGCTAAATGACTAAAATGTAAATGTAAACTGTGGATACCAACATCCATGCGAACCTCCCAGACCCATGATGTGCTAAAGGGTTTTAAGAACAGAAATTGTGCGTGAATATTACATTGCACCCTCAACTTTTCCAAGGATCCCTTGTCCAAAATGTTGTTGTTTCTGGCAATATTCATGAAAAACACTTTAACATTTTTGCTCTAATGCAAGGTTGTTGATTGCCCAGCAGCAACAATACTGACTGACAACCAGTTGGGTCACATGATTTCATATTACAGTAAAAAATAAAAAGTGCCGGCCAATTACAAACCTTCCATTTTATCATCCCATTTTTGTCCCAAGAGTAGACATAAATTGACTAACATACTAAACAATGACATACAGTACAAGTGTTCATCCCTCCACCACACTAAAAGCAACCCTTCAAATAAGAGAGTTATTGTACTTTGAGGGATTTGCCCTTTAACCTTAAGTTTACAGCTTGAAGTAAAATGAAATATTAAAAGCTACAAAAGAAATGTGTAGTTGGTTGTCTGTGGACAAAAGTGGAAAACCCACCCGACCCGGGTCGCAAACAACCCTCCACAATGACACAACACAAGAAATCCCCATCAATACCGCGGACCCTAGACAAGACATCTCTGGATACAGGATGACAGGTGTCGTAGGTGTAGGTAGTAGAGATCGCTTAGCCATCCGCTACACCTCTATTGGGAGAGGTGATGTGGGAGTCCTCACACGGACCCTTTTAAAGCAGGGACTGATAAACCTGGGACAACCCCAATACACTGAAGGCAGACGCAGAGAAAACCCAGAGTCCGTAGCCTGGCCTATTATAGCCTGGTCCCAGACCGGTTTGTGGTTTTGCCAACTCCATAACACACAGACTGGCACCCAGGCTAGGTGTATTTGAATCTCACGGGCCCTCTACGGGCTCAATCCCTTTGAGCGCATCGTAAAGCTGTTTGGGTAGAATGACATATCCCTCCCCTAGCGCCGGGTCCCTGTTCACCCTCTGGAACTCTCCGATAGCCTTAAACCTCTTCAACTGTCTCTCCTGCCTCCGACACTTCTGCTGCACGGTCTTTAACTTCTTCCTCAGCTTGTCCAGCTGTTCCTCCAGCTGCTCAATCCTCTTCTTCTGCTGAACCGTGTCCTCTACGGTGTAGTTGTGGTCGCAGGAGATGGACATGCTGTGGGGAAGGTTCTCTACTAGGGGTAGGGGGTCTACAGTGTGATGAGTCTCTGTCTGTATCTCCTGCTGGGGCTCCTCTGTGTCAGAGAGGGGGAGGGAGGGGAGGGTCAGAGGGAAGTCCATCTCTGGAGGGAACGGGTCTGCCAAGGACTCTGCCTATGAAAAATAATAATTAAAGTACAAAATCTAAAAGAATTGAAATGTTTGATAGTTTGGTATACATACCCCAGCCTGGTACCAGATGTGTTCTCTGTCTTGACAATGACCTAATAAGTTGTCGTGCCCAATTGTAACACCAGACGTGATAGGTGTGACAACAAACCAAAGGCATTGGCAAGACCGTACAAAACAGATCTGAGACCAGGCTATAGGTTCCACAGGAAAATGATACATCCTTGTGTGTGTGTGTGTGTGTGTGTGTGTGTGTGCGTGTGTGTGTGTGTGTGTGTCTGTGTTTTACCTTGATTTGTAGTTTACTGAAACAGAATAGTGAAGGCACAGCACTCTCCTTCAGGACTCTGTTGTTACACTCTGGTTTGAAGCAGTCTTTGGTGAAATGCTGAGAGCAGATATTACTGTATCTGGTAGGTTTGAAGTTGTTTCTCCTCATTGCCGCGACCCATTTTACACACACGTCTGGCCGTGCTAGCGGGAACCTGCAATACACCGACAAAAGTATTGATGCATTACAGTATCAAAACACAAAACTCTTAAGGTTCACAAATACTGTTATCGTGTACTGTTACGTAGTTACTGTGTTGACAGTCCAGTAGCTAGTCACTGTTGCAGTAGCTAACCTTAGCACCAACTACTGTTAGCTAACCTTAGCACCAACTACTGTTAGCTAACCTTAGCACCAACTACTGTTAGCTAACCTTAGCACCAACTACTGTTAGCTAACCTTAGCACCAACTACTGTTAGCTAACCTTAGCACCAACTACTGTTAGCTAACCTTAGCACCAACTACTGTTAGCTAACCTTAGCACCAACTACTGTTAGCTAACCTTAGCACCAACTACTGTTAGCTAACCTTAGCACCAACTACTGTTAGCTAACCTTAGCACCAACTACTGTTAGCTAACCTTAGCACCAACTACTGTTAGCTAACCTTAGCACCAACTACTGTTAGCTAACCTTAGCACCAACTACTGTTAGCTAACCTTAGCACCAACTACTGTTAGCTAACCTTAGCACCAACTACTGTTAGCTAACCTTAGCACCAACTACTGGCTACATCTGTCAGTGCTGAATCTGCCGATTGTAAATAGCCCAAGAGGCCGACGTCTGCTTCGTGATAGGGATGCCAGTCTGATGCGGGGTGGAACGCAGCGCCAGTCTGATGCACCGTGGAACTCAGCGCCAGTCTGATGCACCGTGGAACGCAGCGCCAGTCTGATGCACCGTGGAACGCAGCGCCAGTCTGATGCACCGTGGAACGCAGCGCCAGTCTGATGCACCGTGGAACGCAGCGCCAGTCTGATGCACCGTGGAACGCAGCGCCAGTCTGATGCACCGTGGAACGCAGCGCCAGTCTGATGCACCGTGGAACGCAGCGCCAGTCTGATGCACCGTGGAACGCAGCGCCAGTCTGATGCACCGTGGAACGCAGCGCCAGTCTGATGCACCGTGGAACGCAGCGCCAGTCTGATGCACCGTGGAACGCAGCGCCAGTCTGATGCACCGTGGAACGCAGCGCCAGTCTGATGCACCGTGGAACGCAGCGCCAGTCTGATGCACCGTGGAACGCAGCAAACGTTCACAAGATACTAGTGAGTGGCAGCAATAACATTGCAATCTAATATTTATAATCAACACTAACATAGCCTTGATGAGTAGCTATTCCCACGCGTTTAACCCAACTACAACTAAGTCAACAGAAGCTAGCTAGTTAGGTCATGGGTAGCCTCGAGTTGCCATACCTCCAAAATCACTTCGTTGTCACGTTTCCCGTTTTACGTGAAGCTTAGTTCGCGACTGGCCTCGGTCATGGGGAATCTTGCGATTCTCAACAATTGTGCAAAAGCTGTGATAATAGCTAGCTAACTGACTAGATAGTAAGCAAGACAAGGCTATAGTTGTCTGTAGAGTGGCCGTGGTGATGTCGGAGTTCAACTTACTTGTGAAATGAAATGTTTTTGTCTTTATGATATCTGTTTTTGCATCCGTAAGCTGAGCACGATTGGACCATCTCTACAATCGCGAGTTACTGGCAGATTTAACAGTTGTTGTCTTGTCCCTTTTCCTTGTCTTTCAATGCTTTATTTAGTCCTTTCTTGGCGAGGTCCTTTCCACTTTCCACAATGGCCGAAATGGCTTCAAAGATTTGTCTTTGACTTCACTACAGTTGGTCATGTGACATGTTTTCTCAACTCTGATTCGCAGAGATTTTCTCTTTCTCTGATTCGTGAAGATAATAAGGTGTTATTCCGTCTTTGTCCGCTTGGGGGCGGAAAAACACTGCTGGAAAGACTATATCAGGAATTATATTAAATAATTAATTTAACCTTTATTTTACTAGGCAAGTCAGTTATTAAGATCAAATTCTTATTTACAATGACGGCCTACCAAAAGTCAAAAGGCCTCCTGCGGGGACGGGGGCTGGGAACGAAATATAGTAGACAAAAAACATTTCATCATCTTGTCCATGATGACCCAAAAGGTATAAATTAGTACTTTTTTTGTGGCTGTCATTTTGATACCACCATTTACCCTTTTACCTGGCGAGAACATTTAATATGTTGCCCCAAACCAAATGAACACATGCTATAGGACATGCTCCATTTACTCTGAGCTATACGACACAAAATACAATACCTGAGCAGGTACCTCCCTCACCTGGGCAGTAATGGACCACCTCAAGAATATATCAGGTGTCAGTTTACTACAAAAAAAAACTGGGTCAAAACAGTTGTGTTATTATTTCTGTGAAATATTCAAGACAAAATTACAGAACTTTAAACATGAAATTAGATTTGAGCTTTTAACACCGGATATGTTATAATCTATCTATAAATACTTTAAAAGGCCCAAATCCATGCTATTTTAAATGACCTGAAGGAACAGAGAAGCTTAACTGCTTACGGAAGCTATTTCTGATGTTTTCACACATTCATTTCCATGTCTCTGTATTGACATACCATTACAGTAATACCCACCCACACCAGAGAGGAATTACCACAATGGTGGCCCAAATGGTACCCTATTCCCTATATAGTGTACTACTTTAGACCAGAGCCCTATTCCCTATATAGTGGTACTACTATAGACCAGAGCCCTATTCCCTATATAGTGTACTACTTTAGACCAGAGCCCTATTCCCTATATAGTGTACTACTATAGACCAGAGCCCTATTCCCTACATAGCGCACTACTATAGACCAGAGCCCTATTCCCTATATAGTGCACTACTTTAGACCAGAGCCCTATTCCCTATATAGTGGTACTACTATAGACCAGAGCCCTATTCCCTATATAGTGTACTACTTTAGACCAGAGCCCTATTCCCTATATAGTGCACTACTTTATACCAGAGCCCTATTCCTTATATAGTGCACTACTTTTGACCAAAATCCCGTAGGGCACCATTTGGGACATACCCCAGGAATTACCAGAGATAACACTTTCAAAAAGCTCATTACTATCAGAGAGACTGGGACCAATGAGGTGTGTTGGTGGAGTGCTGTGTTACCATTACTGTAGCCAGTTACTGTAGCCAGTTACTGTAGCCAGTTAGTTACTGTAGCCAGTTAGTTACTGTGGCCAGTTAGTTACTGTAGCCAGTTAGTTACTGTAGCCAGTTGCTGTAGCCAGTTACAGTTACTATAGCCAGTTAGTTACTGTAGCCAGTTACAGTCACTGCAGCCAGTTAGTTACTGTAGCCAGTTAGTTACTGTAGCCATTTACAGTCACTGCAGCCAGTTACAGTTACTGTAGCCAGTTACTGCAGCCAGTTACAGTCACTGCAGCCAGTTAGTTACTGTGGCCAGTTACAGTTACTGTAGCCAGTTAGTTACTGCAGCCAGTTAGTTACTGTAGCCAGTTGCTGTAGCCAGTTACAGTTACTATAGCCAGTTAGTTACTGTAGCCAGTTACAGTCACTGCAGCCAGTTAGTTACTGTAGCCAGTTAGTTACTGTAGCCAGTTAGTTACTGTAGCCAGTTAGTTACTGTAGCCAGTTACAGTCACTGCAGCCAGTTAGTTACTGTAGCCAGTTAGTTACTGTAGCCAGTTAGTTACTGTAGCCAGTTAGTTACTGTAGCCAGTTACAGTTACTGTAGCCAGTTACAGTTACTGTAGCCAGTTAGTTACTGCAGCCAGTTAGTTACTGTAGCCAGTTAGTTGCTGTAGCCAGTTACAGTTACTGCAGCCAGTTACAGTCACTGCAGCCAGTTAGTTACTGTAGCCAGTTACAGTTACTGTAGCCAGTTAGTTACTGTAGCCAGTTACTATAGCCAGTTACAGTCACTGCAGCCAGTTACAGTTACTGTAGCCAGTTACTGTAGCCAGTTGGTTACTGTAGCCAGTTAGTTACTGTAGCCAGTTACAGTCACTGCAGCCAGTTAGTTACTGTAGCCAGTTACAGTTACTGTAGCCAGTTAGTTACTGTAGCCAGTTAGTTACTGTAGCCAGTTAGTTACTGTAGCCAGTTACAGTCACTGCAGCAAGGCAGTTACACAAAATCATTAATTCCTCCTCAGTCAAGTCTTCACACCCAGTGAACGCGGTTCTGAGAGAGAGTGGGCGTACGTTCTCTATGCGTTCCAAAAGGCACTCTATTCCCTACGTAGTGTCCGACAGGCCCTGGTCCAAAGTAGTGCACTATATAGGGAATAGGTTGTCATTTAACACTGTCCTGAATCGGTCCTACCCAGGAAACTCCTCATCTACATGGCCACAGGCCATTCTATCAAATATTTGTGGCAAACCGTATTCCTTTGTCAAGCGTATCACACCCCTGGGTGTGGCTGAACAACAGCAACCTATAGTTGCTATTATAGTCAGCCACAAGGCAGTTACTAGACTGAGGATATTACAGTCAGCAAGGCAGTAACTAGACTGAGGATATTACAGTCAGCAGCAAGGCAGTTACTAGACTGAGGATATTACAGTCAGCAAGGCAGTTACTAGACTGAGGATATTACAGTCAGCAAGGCAGTAACTAGACTGAGGATATTACAGTCAGCAGCAAGGCAGTTACTAGACTGAGGATATTACAGTCAGCAGCAAGGCAGTAACTAGACTGAGGATACTACAGTCAGCAAGGCAGTTACTAGACTGAGGATACTACAGTCAGCAGCAAGGCAGTTACTAGACTGAGGATATTACAGTCAGCAGCAAGGCAGTTACTAGACTGAGGATATTACAGTCAGCAGCAAGGCAGTTACTAGACTGAGGATACTACAGTCAGCAAGGCAGTTACTAGACTGAGGATATTACAGTCAGCAAGGCAGTTACTAGACTGAGGATATTACAGTCAGCAAGGCAGTTACTAGACTGAGGATATTACAGTCAGCAGCAAGGCAGTTACTAGACTGAGGATATTACAGTCAGCAGCAATTCAGTTACTAGACTGAGGATATTACAGTCAGCAGCAAGGCAGTTACTAGACTGAGGATACTACAGTCAGCAAGGCAGTTACTAGACTGAGGATATTACAGTCAGCAAGGCAGTAACTAGACTGAGGATATTACAGTCAGCAAGGCAGTTACTAGACTGAGGATATTACAGTCAGCAGCAAGGCAGTTACTAGACTGAGGATATTACAGTCAGCAGCAAGGCAGTAACTAGACTGAGGATATTACAGTCAGCAAGGCAGTAACTAGACTGAGGATATTACAGTCAGCAGCAAGGCAGTAACTAGACTGAGGATATTACAGTCAGCAGCAAGGCAGTTACTAGACTGAGGATATTACAGTCAGCAGCAAGGCAGTTACTAGACTGAGGATATTACAGTCAGCAGCAAGGCAGTTACTAGACTGAGGATATTACAGTCAGCAGCAAGGCAGTAACTAGACTGAGGATATTACAGTCAGCAGCAAGGCAGTTACTAGACTGAGGATATTACAGTCAGCAGCAAGGCAGTTACTAGACTGAGGATATTACAGTCAGCAGCAAGGCAGTTACTAGACTGAGGATATTACAGTCAGCAAGGCAGTAACTAGACTGAGGATATTACAGTCAGCATCAAGGCAGTAACTAGACTGAGGATATTACAGTCAGCAGCAAGGCAGTAACTAGACTGAGGATATTACAGTCAGCAGCAAGGCAGTTACTAGACTGAGGATATTACAGTCAGCAGCAAGGCAGTTACTAGACTGAGGATATTACAGTCAGCAAGGCAGTTACTAGACTGAGGATATTACAGTCAGCAAGGCAGTTACTAGACTGAGGATATTACAGTCAGCAAGGCAGTTACTAGACTGAGGATATTACAGTCAGCAAGGCAGTTACTAGACTGAGGATATTACAGTCAGCAAGGCAGTTACTAGACTGAGGATATTACAGTCAGCAGCAAGGCAGTTACTAGACTGAGGATATTACAGTCAGCCACAAGGCAGTTACTAGACTGAGGATATTACAGTCAGCAGCAAGGCAGTTACTAGACTGAGGATATTACAGTCAGCCACAAGGCAGTTACTAGACTGAGGATATTACAGTCAGCAAGGCAGTTACTAGACTGAGGATATTATAGTCAGCCACAAGGCAGTTACTAGACTGAGGATATTACAGTCAGCAAGGCAGTTACTAGACTGAGGATATTACAGTCAGCAAGGCAGTTACTAGACTGAGGATATTACAGTCAGCAAGGCAGTTACTAGACTGAGGATATTACAGTCAGCAGCAAGGCAGTAACTAGACTGAGGATATTACAGTCCAGTCAGCAGCAAGGCAGTTACTAGACTGAGGATATTACAGTCCAGTCAGCAGCAAGGCAGTTACTAGACTGAGGATATTACAGTCAGCAGCAAGGCAGTAACTAGACTGAGGATATTACAGTCAGCAGCAAGGCAGTTACTAGACTGAGGATATTACAGTCAGCAGCAAGGCAGTTACTAGACTGAGGATATTACAGTCAGCAGCAAGGCAGTTACTAGACTGAGGATATTACAGTCAGCAGCAAGGCAGTTACTAGACTGAGGATATTACAGTCAGCAGCAAGGCAGTTACTAGACTGAGGATATTACAGTCAGCAGCAAGGCAGTTACTAGACTGAGGATATTACAGTCAGCAAGGCAGTTACTAGACTGAGGATATTACAGTCAGCAGCAAGGCAGTTACTGGACTGAGGATATTACAGTCAGCAGCAAGGCAGTTACTAGACTGAGGATATTACAGTCAGCAAGGCAGTTACTAGACTGAGGATATTACAGTCAGCAGCAAGGCAGTAACTAGACTGAGGATATTACAGTCAGCAGCAAGGCAGTTACTAGACTGAGGATATTACAGTCCAGTCAGCATCAAGGCAGTTACTAGACTGAGGATATTACAGTCAGCAGCAAGGCAGTTACTAGACTGAGGATATTACAGTCAGCAGCAAGGCAGTTACTAGACTGAGGATATTACAGTCAGCAGCAAGGCAGTTACTAGACTGAGGATATTACAGTCCAGTCAGCAGCAAGGCAGTTACTAGACTGAGGATATTACAGTCCAGTCAGCAGCAAGGCAGTTACTAGACTGAGGATATTACAGTCAGCAGCAAGGCAGTAACTAGACTGATGATATTACAGTCAGCAGCAAGGCAGTTACTAGACTGAGGATATTACAGTCAGCAGCAAGGCAGTTACTAGACTGAGGATATTACAGTCAGCAAGGCAGTTACTAGACTGAGGATATTACAGTCAGCAGCAAGGCAGTAACTAGACTGAGGATATTACAGTCAGCAGCAAGGCAGTTACTAGACTGAGGATATTACAGTCAGCAGCAAGGCAGTAACTAGACTGAGGATATTACAGTCAGCAGCAAGGCAGTTACTAGACTGAGGATATTACAGTCAGCAGCAAGGCAGTTACTAGACTGAGGATATTACAGTCCAGTCAGCAGCAAGGCAGTAACTAGACTGAGGATATTACAGTCCAGTCAGCAGCAAGGCAGTTACTAGACTGAGGATATTACAGTCAGCAGCAAGGCAGTAACTAGACTGAGGATATTACAGTCAGCAGCAAGGCAGTAACTAGACTGAGGATATTACAGTCAGCAGCAAGGCAGTAACTAGACTGAGGATATTACAGTCAGCAGCAAGGCAGTTACTAGACTGAGGATATTACAGTCAGCAGCAAGGCAGTTACTAGACTGAGGATATTACAGTCAGCAAGGCAGTTACTAGACTGAGGATATTACAGTCAGCAAGGCAGTTACTAGACTGAGGATATTACAGTCAGCAAGGCAGTTACTAGACTGAGGATATTACAGTCAGCAAGGCAGTTACTAGACTGAGGATATTACAGTCAGCAAGGCAGTTACTAGACTGAGGATATTACAGTCAGCAGCAATGGCAGTTACTAGACTGAGGATATTACAGTCAGCAGCAAGGCAGTTACTAGACTGAGGATATTACAGTCAGCAGCAAGGCAGTTAACTAGACGAGGATATTACAGTCAGCAGCAAGGCAGTTACTAGACTGAGGATATTACAGTCAGCAGCAAGGCAGTTACTAGACTGAGGATATTACAGTCAGCAGCAAGGCAGTTACTAGACTGAGGATATTACAGTCAGCAAGGCAGTTACTAGACTGAGGATATTACAGTCAGCCACAAGGCAGTTACTAGACTGAGGATATTACAGTCAGCCACAAGGCAGTTACTAGACTGAGGATATTACAGTCAGCAGCAAGGCAGTTACTAGACTGAGGATTATTACAGTCAGCAGCAAGGCAGTTACTAGACTGAGGATATTACAGTCAGCAGCAAGGCAGTTACTAGACTGAGGATATTACAGTCAGCAGCAAGGCAGTTACTAGACTGAGGATATTACAGTCCAGTCAGCAGCAAGGCAGTAACTAGACTGATGATATTATAGTCAGCCACAAGGCAGTTACTAGACTGAGGATATTACAGTCAGCAGCAAGGCAGTTACTAGACTGAGGATATTATAGTCAGCCACAAGGCAGTTACTAGACTGAGGATATTATAGTCAGCCACAAGGCGTAACGGTACCTCAGACGAGTCCCGTAACACGTGTGGGTGTTGTAGAGAAAACCATTGTGAGAATCTCCCCTTTCCTCAGAGTCCAGGTCAAACCGTTCCGACACGACAGACGTTTTCATTAGAAGAAAGATTTCGCGATGTCTCCTGGTCTGACAAACACCGCTCTCAATCTATACCACCTTCCACCTCTCTATCTCTGTCACCTTCCACCTCTCTATCTCTGCCACCTTCCCCCTCTCTATCTCTACCACCTTCCCCCTCTCTATCTCTACCACCTTCCACCTCTCTATCTCTACCACCTTCCCCTCTCTATCTCTACCACCTTCCACCTCTCTAGCTCTGTCACCTTCCACCTCTCTATCTCTGTCACCTTCCCCCTCTCTATCTCTACCACCTTCCACCTCTCTATCTCTGTCACCTTCCCCCTCTCTAGCTCTGCCATCTTCCCCCTCTCTATCTCTGTCACCTTCCCCCTCTCTATCTCTACCACCTTCCACCTCTCTATCTCTGTCACCTTCCACCTCTCTATCTCTGTCACCTTCCCCCTCTCTAGCTCTGCCACCTTCCACCTCTCTATCTCTGTCACCTTCCACCTCTCTATCTCTACCACCTTCCCCCCCTCTCTATCTCTGTCACCTTCCCCTCTATCTCTACCACCTTCCCCCTCTCTATCTCTACCACCTTCCCCCTCTCTATCTCTACCACCTTCCACCTCTCTATCTCTGTCACCTTCCACCTCTCTATCTCTACCACCTTCCACCTCTCTATCTTTGTCACCTTCCACCTCTCTATCTCTACCACCTTCCCCCTCTCTATCTCTACCACCTTCCCCTCTCTATCTCTGTCACCTTCCACCCTCTATCTCTACCCCCCACCTCTACCACCTTCCACCTCTCTATCTCTACCACCTTCCCCCTCTCTATCACCTTCCCCCTCTCTATCTCTGTCACCTTCCACCTCTCTATCTCTACCACCTTCCCCTCTCTATCTCTGTCCCTTCCCCCTCTCTATCTCTACACCTTCCACTCTCTACTCTACCACCTTCACCTCTCTATCTCTGCCACCTTCCCCCTCTCTATCTCTACCACCTTCCCCCTCTCTATCTCTACCACCTTCCCCCTCTCTATCTCTGTCACCTTCCACCTCTCTAGCTCTGTCACCTTCCACCTCTCTAGCTCTGTCACCTTCCCCCTCTCCTCTGTCACCTTCCACCTCTCTATCTCTGTCACCTTCCACCTCTCTATCTCTGTCACCTTCCCCTCTCTATCTCTGTCACCTTCCACCCTCTCTATCTCTGTCACCTTCCCCTCTCTATCTCTACCACCTCACCTCTCTATCTCTAACCACCTTCCCCCTCTCTATCTCTACACCTTCCCCCTCTCTATCTCTACCACCTTCCCCTCTCTATCTCTACCACCTTCCCCCTCTCTAGCTCTGCCACCTTCCCCCTCTCTATCTCTACCACCTTCCCCCTCTCTATCTCTGTCACCTCCCCCTCCTTATCACTCCACTTCCCCTTCTATCTCTACCACCCTCCCCCTCTCTATCTCTCTACCTCCCCCTCTCTATCTCTCTACCTCCCCCTCTCTATCTCTCTACCTCCCCCTCTCTATCTTGCACCTTCCACCCTCTATCATGTGCCACCTTCCACCTCTCTATCTCTGTCACCTTCCCCTCTCTAGCTCTACCACTTCCACCTCTCTATCTCTGTCACTTCCCCCTCTCTATCTCTAACACCTTCCCCTCTCTATCCTACACCTTCCCCCTCTCTATCTCTACCACCTTCCCTCTCTACTCTGTCACCTTCCACCTCCTATCATTGCCACCTTCCACCTCTCTATCTCTACACCTTCCCTCTCTATCTCTACCCTTCCCCCTCTCTATCTCTACCACCTCCCCCTCTCTATCTCTACCACCTTCCCCCTCTCTATCTCTGTCCACCTTCCCCCTCTCTATCTCTACCACCTTCCCCCTCTCTATCTCTACACACCTTCCCCCTCTCTATCTCTACCACCTTCCCCCTCCTATCTCTACCCCTCCCCCTCTCTACTCACCACCTTCCACCTCTCTATCTCTACCACCTTCCACCTCTCATCTCTGCCACCTTCCCCCTCTCTATCTACACCTTCCCCTCTCTATCTCTACCACCTTCCCCTCTCTATCTCTCCCCTTCCCCTCTCTAGCTTTTTCTGTCCCTTCCACCTCTCTATCTCTACCACCTTCCCCCTCTCTATCTCTACCACCTTCCCCTCTCCTATCTCTACCCCTTCACCTCTCTATCTCTGTCACCTTCCACCTCTCTATCTCTGTCACCTTCCACCTCTCTATCTCTACCACCTTCCACCTCTCTATCTCTGTCACCTTCCCCCTCTCTATCACCTTCCCCCTCTCTATCTCTGTCACCTTCCACCTCTCTATCTCTACCACCTTCCACCTCTCTATCTCTACCACCTTCCCCCTCTCTATCTCTGTCACCTTCCACCTCTCTATCTCTACCACCTTCCCCCTCTCTATCTCTGTCACCTTCCCCCTCTCTATCTCTACCACCTTCCACCTCTCTATCTCTGCCACCTTCCACCTCTCTATCTCTGCCACCTTCCCCCTCTCTATCTCTGTCACCTTCCACCTCTCTAGCTCTGTCACCTTCCACCTCTCTAGCTCTGTCACCTTCCACCTCTCTATCTCTGTCACCTTCCACCTCTCTATCTCTACCACCTTCCCCCTCTCTATCTTGTCACCTTCCCCCTCTCTATCTCTGTCACCTTCCACCTCTCTACTCTGTCACTTCCCCCTCTCTATCTCTACCACCTTCCCCTCTCTATCTCTACCACCTTCCCCCTCTCTAGCTCTGCCCCTCCCCTCTCTATCCTGCCACCTTCCCCTTCTCTATCTCTACCCCCTTCCCCCTCTCTATCTCTGTCACCTCCCCCTCTCTATCTCTACCACACTTCCCCCTCTCTATCTCTACCACCTTCCCCTCTCTATCTCTGTCACCTTCCCCTCTCTATCTCTGTCACCTTCCCCCTCTCTATCTCTGTCACCTTCCCCCTCTCTATCTCTGCCACCTTCCCCTCTCTATCTCTACCACCTTCCCTCTCTATCTCTACCACCTTCCCCTCTCTATCTCTACCACTTCCCCTCTCTATCTCTGTCACCTTCCACCTCTCTATCATTGCCACCTTCCACCTCTCTATCTCTGTCACCTTCCACCTCTCTATCTCTGTCACCTTCCCCCTCTCTATCTCTACCACCTTCCCCCTCTCTATCTCTACCCCTTCCCCTCTCTATCTCTACCACCTTCCCCCTCTCTATCTCTGTACACCTTCACCTCTCTATCATTGCCACCTTCACCTCTCTATCTCTACACCTTCCACCTCTCTTCTCTGTCACCTTCCACCTCTCTATCATTGCAACCTTCCACTTCTCTATCTCTGTCACTCCCCTCTCTATCTCTACCACCTTCCCTCTCATCTCTACCACCTTCCCCTCTCTATCTCTACCACCTTCCACCTCTCTATCTCTACCACCTCCCCCTCTCTATCTCTACCACCTTCCCCCTCTCTATCTCTACCACCTTCCCCCTCTCTATCTCTGGCACCTTCCCCCTTCTATCTCTACCACCTTCCCCTCTCTATCTTACACTTCCCCTCTCTATCTCACACTTCCCCCTCTCTATCTCTACCACCTTCCCTCCTCTATCTCTGTCACCTTCCCCCTCTCTATCTCTACCACCTTCCCCCTCTCTATCTCTACCACCTTCCCCCTCTCTATCTCTACCACCTTCCCCCTCTCTATCTCTGTCACCTTCCCCCTCTCTATCTCTGTCACCTTCCCCCTCTCTATCTCTACCACCTTCCACCTCTCTATCTCTGCCACCTTCCCCCTCTCTATCTCTGCCACTTCCCCCTCTATCTCTCCACCTTCCCCCTCTCTATCTCTACCACCTTCCCCCTCTCTAGCTCTGCCACCTTCCACCTCTCTAGCTCTGCCACCTTCCACCTCTCTATCTCTGCCACCTTCCCCCTCTCTATCTCTACCACCTTCCCCCTCTCTATCTCTACCACCTTCCCCCTCTCTATCTCTGTCACCTTCCACCTCTCTATCATTGCCACCTTCCACCTCTCTATCTCTGTCACCTTCCCCCTCTCTATCTCTACCACCTTCCCCCTCTCTATCTCTACCACCTTCCCCCTCTCTATCTCTACCACCTTCCCCCTCTCTATCTCTACCACCTTCCCCTCTCTATCTCTGTCACCTTCCACCTCCTATCTCTCACCTTCCCCCTCTCTATCTCTACCAACTTCCCCTCTCTATCTCTACCACCTTCCTTCTCTATCTCTGTCACCTTCCCCTCTCTATCTCTGTCACCTTCCACCTCTCTATCTCTGTCACCTTCCCTCTCTATCTCTACCACCTTCCCCCTCTCTATCTCTACCACCTTCCCCCTCACTATCTCTACCACTTCCCTCTCTATCTCGCCACCTTCCCCTCTCTATCTCTACCACCTTCCCCCTCTCTACTCTGCCCACTTCCCCTCTCTATCTCTACCACCTTCCCCCTCTCTATCTCTACCACTTCCCCCTCTCTATCTCTGTCACCTCCCCCCTCTCTATCTCTGTCCCTTCCCCCTCTCTATCTCTCCCACCTTCCCTCTCTAGCTCTGTCACCTTCCCCCTCTCTTCTCTACCACCTTCCACCTCTCTATCTCTGTCACCTTCCCCCTCTATCTCTGTCACCTTCCACCTCTCTATCTCTGTCACCTTCCCCCTCTCTATCTACCACCTTCCCCCTCTCTATCTCTGTCCCTTCCCCCTCTCTATCTCTACCACCTTCCCCTCTCTAGCTCTACCACCTTCCCCCTCTCTATCTCTACCACCTTCACCTCTCTATCTTCTACCACCTTCCACCTCTCTATCTCTACCACCTTCCACCTCTCTATCTCTACCACCTTCCCCCTCTCTATCTCTACCACCTTCCACCTCTCTATCTCTACCACCTTCCACCTCTCTATCTCTGTCACCTTCCCCCTCTCTATCTCTGCCACCTTCCCCTCTCTATCTCTACCACCTTCCCCTCTCTATCTCTACAACCTTCCCCTCTCCTATCTCTACACCTCCCTCTCCTATCTCTACCACCTTCCCCCTCTTACTCTACCACCTTCCCCTCTCTATCTCTGTCACCTTCCACCTCTCTATCTCTGTCACCTTCCCCCTCTCTATCTCTACCAACTTCCCCCTCTCTATCTCTACCACCTTCCCCCTCTCTATCTCTGTCACCTTCCCCCTCTCTATCTCTGTCACCTTCCACCTCTCTATCTCTGTCACCTTCCACCTCTCTATCTCTACCACCTTCCCCCTCTCTATCTCTACCACCTTCCCCCTCTCTATCTCTACCACCTTCCCCCTCTCTATCTCTGCCACCTTCCCCCTCTCTATCTCTACCACCTTCCCCCTCTCTATCTCTACCACCTCCCCCTCTCTATCTCTGCCACCTCCCCCCTCTATCTCTACCACCTTCCACCTCTCTATCTCTACCACCTTTCCCCTCTCTATCATTGCCACCTTCCACCTCTCTATCTCTACACCTTCACCTCTCTATCTCTACCACCTTCCCCTCTCTATCTCTACCACCTTCCCCCTCTCATCTCTACCACCTTCCACCTCTCATCTCTACCACCTTCCCCCTCTCTATCATTGCCACCTTCACCTCTCTATCTCTACCACCTTCCCCTCTCTATCTCTACCACCTTCCACCTCTCTATCTCTACACCTTCCCCATCTCTATCCTGCCACCTTCCCCCTCTCATCTCTACCACCTCCCCCTCTCTATCTCTACCACCTTCCACCTCTCTATCTCTACCACCTTCCCCCTCTCTATCTCTACCACCTTCCCCCTCTCTATCTCTACACCTCCACCTCTCTATCTCTACCACCTTCCCCCTCTCTATCTCTACCACCTTCCACCTCTCTATCTCTACCACCTTCCCCCTCTCTATCTCTGTCACCTTCCACCTCTCTATCTCTACCACCTTCCCCCTCTCTATCTCTACCACCTTCCCCCTCTCTACTCTACACCTTCCCCTCTCTATTCTTCCACCTTCCCCTCTCTATCTCTCCACTTCCCCTCTCTCTCTCTACCACCTTCCCCCTCTCTATCATGCACCTTCCCCTCTCTATCTCTACCACCTCCACCTCTCTATCTCTACACCTTCCACCTCCATCTCTACCACTTCCCCTCTCTATCTCTACCACTTCCCCCTCTCTATCTCTGTCACCTTCCCCTCTCTATCTCTGTCCACCTTCCCCCTCTCTATCTCTACCACCTTCCCCCTCTCATCTCTACCACCTTCCCCCTCTCTATCCCCCCCTCTACCCCTCTCTATCTCTACCACCTTCCCCCTCTCTATCTCTGTCACCTTCCACCTCTCTATCATTGCCACCTTCCACCTCTCTATCTCTGTCACCTTCCCCCTCTCTATCTCTACCACCTTCCACCTCTCTATCTCTACCACCTTCCCCCTCTCTATCTCTACCACCTTCCCCCTCTCTATCTCTGTCACCTTCCCCCTCTCTATCTCTACCACACTTCCCCCTCTCTATCTCTGCCACTTCCTCCTCTCTATCTCTGTCACCTTCCACCTCTCTATCATTGCCACCTTCCACCTCTCTATCTCTGTCACCTTCCACCTCTCTATCTCTGTCACCTTCCCCCTCTCTATCTCTACCACCTTCCCCCTCTCTATCTCTACACACCTACCCCCTCTCTATATCTACACCTTCCCCCTCTCTATCTGTCACCTTCCCCTCTCTCTATCTCTGTCACCTTCCACCTCTCTATCTCTGGCACCTTCCCCCTCTCTATCTCTACCACCTTCCCCCTCTCTATCTCTACCACCTTCCCCTCTCTATCTCTGTCACCTCTTCTCACCTCTCTATCTCTACCACCTTCCCCTCTCTATCTCTACCACCTTCCCCCTCTCTATCTCTACCACCTTCCCCTCTATCTCTGTCACCTTCCCCCTCTCTATCTCTACCACCTTCCACCTCTCTATCTCTGCCACCTTCCCCCTCTCTATCTCTACCACCTTCCCCCTCTCTATCTCTACCACCTTCCCCCTCTCTATCTCTACCACCTTCCCCCTCTCTAGCTCTGCCACCTTCCACCTCTCTAGCTCTGCCACCTTCCACCTCTCTATCTCTGCCACCTTCCCCCTCTCTATCTCTACCACCTTCCCCCTCTCTATCTCTACCACCTTCCCCCTCTCTATCTCTGTCACCTTCCACCTCTCTATCATTGCCACCTTCCACCTCTCTATCTCTGTCACCTTCCCCCTCTCTATCTCTACCACTTCCCCCTCTCTATCTCTACACTTCCCCCTCTCTATCTCTACCACTTCCCCTCTCTATCTCTACACCCTTCCCCCTCTCTATCTCTACCACCTTCCCCCTCTCTATCTCTGTCACCTTCCACCTCTCTATCTCTACCACCTTCCCCTCTCTATCTCTACCACCTTCCCCCTCTCTATCTCTGTCACCTTCCACTCTCTATCTCTGTCACCTTCCACCTCTCTATCTCTGTCCCTCACCTCTCTATCTCTGTCCCTTCCACCCTCTATCTCTGTCACCTTCCACCTCTCTATCTCTTCACCTTCCACCTTATCTCCTACACTTCCCCTCTATCTCTACCACCTTCCCCTCTCTTATCTCTACCACCTTCCCCCTCTCTATCTCTACCACCTTCCCCCTCTCTATCTCTGTCACCTTCCCCCTCTCTATCTCTACCACCTTCCCCCTCTCTAGCTCTGTCACCTTCCCCCTCTCTATCTCTACCACCTTCCCCCTCTCTATCTCTGTCACCTTCCACCTCTCTATCTCTGTCACCTTCCACCTCTCTATCTCTGTCACCTTCCCCCTCTCTATCTCTGTCACCCTCCCCCTCTCTATCTCTGTCACCTTCCCCCTCTCTATCTCTGTCACCTTCCCCCTCTCTATCTCTACCACCTTCCCCCTCTCTATCTCTACCACCTTCCCCTCTCTATCTCTACCACCTTCCCCTCTCTATCTCTACACTCTTCCACCTCTCTATCTCTGCCACCTTCCCCCTCTCATCTCTACCACCTTCCCCCTCTCTATCTCTACCACCTTCCACCTCTCTATCTCTACCACTCCACTCTCTATCTCTACACACCTTCCACCTCTCTATCTCTACCACCTTCCCCTCTCTATCTCTACCACTCCCCCCTCTCTATCTCTACCACTTCCCCCTCTCTATCTCTACCACCTTCCCCTCTATCATTGCACCTTCCCCCTCTCTATCTCTACCTTCCCCTCTATCTCTACCACCTTCCACCTCTCTATCTCTACCACCTTCCCCTCTCTATCTCTACCACCTTCCCCTCTCTATCATTGCACACTTCCCCTCTCTATCTCTACCACCTTCCACCTCTCTATCTCTACCACCTTCCCCCTCTCTATCTCTACCACCTTCCCCCTCTCTATCTCTACCACCTCCCCCTCTCTATCTCTACCACTTCCCCTCTCTATCTCTACCCACCTTCCCCCTCTATCTCTACCACCTTCCCCCTCTCTATCTTACTCCTTCACCACCTCCCCTCTCTATCTCTACCACCTTCCACCTCTCTATCTCTGCCACCTTCCCCTCTCTATCTCTACCACCTTCCCCTCTCTATCTCTACCACCTTCCACCTCTCTATCTCTACCACTTCCACCTCTCTATCTCTACCACCTTCCACCTCTCTATCTCTACCACTTCCCCTCTCTATCTCTACCACCTTCCCCTCTCTATCTCTACCACCTTCCCCTCTCTATCTCTACCACCTTCCCCCTCTATCATTGCCACCTTCCCCCTCTCTATCTCTACCACCTTCCACCTCTCTATCTCTACCACCTTCCACCTCTCTATCTCTACCACCTTCCCCCTCTCTATCTCTACCACCTTCCCCCTCTCTATCATTGCCACCTTCCCCCTCTCTATCTCTACCACCTTCCACCTCTCTATCTCTACCACCTTCCCCCTCTCTATCTCTACCACCTTCCCCCTCTCTATCTCTACCACCTTCCCCTCTCTATCATTGCACCCTTCCCCTCTCTATCTCTACCACCTTCCCCCTCTCATCTCTACCACCTTCCCCCTCTCTATCTCTACCACCTTCCCCCTCTCTATCTCTACCACCTTCCCCTCTCTATCTCTACCACCTTCCCCTCTCTATCTCTGTCACCTTCCCCCTCTCTAGCTCTGCCACCTTCCCCTCTCTAGCTCTGTCACCTTCCACCTCTCTATCTCTACCACCTTCCCCCTCTATCTCTACCACCTTCCACCTCTCTATCTCTACCCCCTTCCCCTCTCTATCATTGCCACCTTCCACCTCTCTATCTCTACCACCTTCCACCTCTCTATCTCTACCACCTTCCCCCTCTCTATCTCTACCACCTTCCCCCTCTCTATCTCTACCACCTTCCCCCTCTCTATCTCTACCACCTTCCCCCTCTATCATTGCCACCTTCCCCCTCTCTATCTCTACCACCTTCCACCTCTCTATCTCTACCACCTTCCACCTCTCTATCTCTACCACCTTCCCCCTCTATCTCTACCACCTTCCCCCTCTCTATCATTGCCACCTTCCCCCTCTCTATCTCTACCACCTTCCACCTCTCTATCTCTACCACCTTCCCTCCTCTCACCTCCCCTCTCTACTCTACACCTCCCCCTCCTATCTCTACCACCTTCCCCCTCTATCATTGCCACCTTCCCCCTCTCTATCTCTACCACCTTCCCCCTCTCTATCTCTACCACCTTCCCCCTCTCTATCTCTACCACTTCCCCTCTCTATCTCTACCACCTTCCCCCTCTCTATCTCTACCATCTTCCCCCTCTCTATCTCTGTCACCTTCCCCCTCTCTAGCTCTGCCACCTTCCACCTCTCTAGCTCTGTCACCTTCCACCTCTCTATCTCTACCACCTTCCCCCTCTATCTCTACCACCTTCCACCTCTCTATCTCTACCACCTTTCCCCTCTCTATCATTGCCACCTTCCACCTCTCTATCTCTACCACCTTCCACCTCTCTATCTCTACCACCTTCCACCTCTCTATCTCTACCACCTTCCCCCTCTCTATCTCTACCACCTTCCACCTCTCTATCTCTACCACCTTCCCCCTCTCTATCTTGCCACCTTCCACCTCTCTATCTCTCACCTTCCCTCTCATCTCTACCACCTTCCACCTCTCTATCTCTACCCACCTTCCCCTCTCTATCACTGCCACCTTCCCCCTCTCTATCTCTACCACCTTCCCCCTCTCTATCTCTACCACCTTCCACCTCTCTATCTCTACCACCTTCCCCCTCTCTATCTCTACCACCTTCCACCTCTCTATCTCTACCACCTTCCACCTCTCTATCTCTACCACCTTCCCCCTCTCTATTCTGTCACCTTCCCCTCTCTATCTCTACCACCTTCCCCTCTCTATCTCTGTCACCTTCCCCCTCTCTATCTCTACCACCTCCCCCTCTCTATCTCTGTCACCTCCCCTCTCTATCTCTACCACCTTCCACCTCTCTATCTCTACCACCTTCCCCCTCTCTATCTCTACCACCTTCCCCCTCTCTATCTCTGTCACCTTCCACCTCTCTATCTCTACCACCTTCCCCCTCTCTATCTCTGTCACCTTCCACCTCTCTATCTCTACCACCTTCCCCCTCTCTATCTCTGTCACCTTCCCCCTCTCATCTCTACCACCTTCCCCTCTCTATCTCGTCACCTTCCCCCTCTCTATCTCTACCACCTTCCCCTCTCTATCTCTACACCTTCCCCTCTCTATCTCTACCACCTTCCACCTCTCTATCTCTGCCACTCCCCCTCTCTATCTCTACCACCTTCCCCCTCTCTATCATTGCCACCTTCCCCCTCTCTATCTCTACCACCTTCCACCTCTCTATCTCTACCACCTTCCCCCTCTCTATCTCTACCACCTTCCCCCTCTCTATCTCTACCACCTTCCCCCTCTCTATCTCTGTCACCTTCCCCCTCTCATATCTGTCACCTTCCCCCTCTCTATCTCTACCACCTTCCCCTCTCTATCATTGCCCCCTCCCCCTCTACTCTACCTTCCACCTCTCTATCTCTACCACCTTCCCCCTCTCTAGCTCTGCCACCTTCAACCTCTCTAGCTCTGCCATCTTCCCCCTCTCTATCTCTGTCACCTTCCCCCTCTCTATCTCTACCACCTTCCACCTCTCTAGCTCTGTCACCTTCCACCTCTCTATCTCTGCCACCTTCCCCCTCTCTATCTCTACCACCTTCCCCCTCTCTATCATTGCCACCTTCCACCTCTCTATCTCTACCACCTTCCCCCTCTCTATCTCTACCACCTTCCACCTCTCTATCTCTACCACCTTCCCCCTCTCTATCATTGCCACCTTCCCCCTCTCTATCTCTACCACCTTCCCCCTCTCTATCTCTACCACCTTCCCCCTCTCTATCACTACCACCTTCACCTCTCTATCTCTACCACCTTCCCCTCTCTATCTCTACCACCTTCCCCCTCTCTATCTCTGTCACCTTCCCCCTCTCTATCTCTACCACCTTCCACCTCTCTATCTCTGCCACCTTCCTCCTCTCTATCTCTGTCACCTTCCCCCTCTCTATCATTGCCACCTTCCACCTCTCTATCTCTACCACCTTCCCCCTCTCTATCTCTACCACCTTCCACCTCTCTATCTCTACCACCTTCCCCCTCTCTATCATTGCCACCTTCCCCCTCTCTATCTCTACCACCTTCCCCCTCTCTATCTCTACCACCTTCCCCCTCTCTATCATTGCCACCTTCCCCCTCTCTATCTCTACCACCTTCCCCCTCTCTATCTCTACCACCTTCCCCCTCTCTATCTCTACCACCTTCCCCCTCTCTATCTCTGTCACCTTCCCCCTCTCTATCTCTACCACCTTCCACCTCTCTATCTCTACCACCTTCCCCCTCTCTATCTCTGTCACCTTCCACCTCTCTATCTCTGTCACCTTCCACCTCTCTATCTCTGTCACCTTCCCCCTCTCTATCTCTACCACCTTCCCCCTCTCTATCATTGCCACCTTCCCCCTCTCTATCTCTACCACCTTCCACCTCTCTATCTCTACCACCTTCCCCCTCTCTAGCTCTGCCACCTTCCACCTCTCTAGCTCTGCCATCTTCCCCCTCTCTATCTCTGTCACCTTCCCCTCTCTATCTCTACCACCTTCCACCTCTCTAGCTCTGTCACCTTCCCCCTCTCTATCTCTACCACCTTCCCCCTCTCTATCATTGCCACCTTCCCCCTCTCTATCTCTACCACCTTCCACCTCTCTAGCTCTGCCATCTTCCCCCTCTCTATCTCTGTCACCTTCCCCCTCTCTATCTCTACCACCTTCCCCCTCTCTATCTCTCCACCTTCCTCCTCTCTATCTCTGTCACCTTCCACCTCTCTATCATTGCCACCTTCCACCTCTCTATCTCTGTCACCTTCCCCCTCTCTATCTCTGTCACCTTCCCCCTCTCTATCTCTACCACCTTCCCCCTCTCTATCTCTACCACCTTCCCCCTCTCTATCTCTACCACCTTCCCCCTCTCTATCTCTACCACCTTCCCCCTCTCTATCTCTACCACCTTCCCCCTCTCTATCTCTGTCACCTTCCACCTCTCTATCTCTGGCACCTTCCCCCTCTCTATCTCTACCACCTTCCCCCTCTCTATCTCTACCACCTTCCCCCTCTCTATCTCTACCACCTTCCCCCTCTCTATCTCTGTCACCTTCCCCTCTCTATCTCTACACCTTCCCCCTCCTATCTCTACCACCTTCCCCTCTCTATCTCTACCACCTTCCCCCTCTCTATCTCTACCACCTTCCCCCTCTCTATCTCTACCACCTTCCCCCTCTCTATCTCTACCACCTTCCCCCTCTCTATCTCTGTCACCTTCCCCCTCTCTAGCTCTGCCACCTTCCACCTCTCTAGCTCTGCCATCTTCCCCCTCTCTATCTCTGTCACCTTCCCCCTCTCTATCTCTACCACCTTCCACCTCTCTAGCTCTGTCACCTTCCACCTCTCTATCTCTGTCACCTTCCACCTCTCTATCTCTGTCACCTTCCACCTCTCTATCTCTGTCACCTTCCACCTCTCTATCTCTGTCACCTTCCACCTCTCTCTCTCTACTGGCTACTGCGCTGACTGGCTACTGGGCTGACTGGCTACTGGGCTGACGGGCTGCTGGGCTGACTGGCTACTGGGCTGACTGGCTACTGGGCTGACTGGCTGCTGGGCTGACTGGCTGCTGGCTGGACTGGCCTGCTGCTGACTGGCTACTGGCTGA